>NC_038251.2:15237592-15546505 GCF_000004515.6 Glycine max | reverse complement strand
GATTATGATATTTTGTGCTATCAGTTAATGAAGAGGGAGCACCCAATTTGGCTGAAAGAGCAAAACAAGAAACTATGCGTCCTAACAAGCATTCAAGCCATCATCATAACAGGGAATCTCATGGACTGAATAGTGATATTGATGAGAACACCTCAGTGGATGATGTTAGGGCGCCAAATGTATTTGAGCGAGCAAAGGAGGAGCTTCAAGCTCTTGCTGAGGTGTTCCATCACAAGAAAAGGGCTCCTACTTCTGATATAAGGTTGAAATCATCATATATTCATGCACATCTTTTTTTCTAAGAAAAATTAAAAGTCAAGATTGACTGCAGAAAGTAGACATTGGTGTTGACAAGCTCTGTCTTCTATTTGGTTTATTTTGTGGCATAGGGATGAAGATCAAATCGTCGAGTCATCAGAACATAGACAAGTATCCCCAAGCTCTCCATCAGGTATACAATGTAATGTATGGGAAAGATAAATTATCTTAGTAATTGGAGATTGTGTACATAAGATGGTGTACATTTTCAAATCCTTTTAAATGGCTGCATACATGTTATTATAGAAACATACTAGGCCCGTGAGTCTCATTGCTATTG
The DNA here is from genome assembly GCF_000004515.6 of Glycine max. Classification (NCBI taxonomy): domain Eukaryota; kingdom Viridiplantae; phylum Streptophyta; class Magnoliopsida; order Fabales; family Fabaceae; genus Glycine; species Glycine max. Next base: position 15,545,907 of record NC_038251.2, on the reverse strand, counting down.
TTCAAATTCTTCCGAATGACTGCATACATGTTATTCTAGAAACACATTAGGCCCATGAATTTCTCATTGCTATTGTTCCAATATTTACCTAGTGTAAGGTTGGGGGAAATGGAAAGAAGTAGAGAGGAGGGATTTCTATAAAATTTTGTTGTTTGGTTCAATTTTTAAGAGAGGAGGAGAGGGGAGGGGAATGGAGGAGAGAAAAATGCCTCCTCATTCATTTCTTTTTCTCTCCTCCAATACTAGGAGAATTTGGACTGGAGCAGATTTAAAACATTTTGGGTGTATTGACTAAAATATTTGAAATTCAAAATTACAAGAGTTTAAAACTAAATTAACTTTTAAAATCTTCCTTGTTTGTGAACTAAACAAGAAAATAGCTATTTTCGCTCCCCTTATTTGCCCCTCTTCCATCCATTGAATTCCCTTTCTTCTCTCCTCTTGATCATTCAGAATGTCTACTTAAAATCCTTACTCTCCCTTCCTCTCCATTGAACATATCAGTCATGTGAAAGAATTACAAGAAAATTATTCCATTCTACGTATGTCCTTTGAATGCAAAAATCATGTCATGCCATTATAAATAGCCAAAGGCTTCTTTCATCATGGGTTGTTTATTTGATATATAAGTTCAGGGCCAATAATTTCTTGACTTGATATAAGGCATTTTTTATTGGCAGAAACAAAAGCAAAGGAAGCGAACATATTTGTGAAAGCTAAGGAAGAGATTAAAGCCATCATACACCATGATAAGTCAGAACACCATCATCATAAAGAAACTCATGGAAGGAATGATGATATTAATGACAATACCCCTACAGATGAAGTTAAGGGTCCGAATGTCTTTGAAAGAGTAAAAGAAGAATTTGAAGCTGTTTTCCAAGCTATACATCCCAAGAAGGAAAGCTGACAATTTTCCTTCCTTACCATAGAAGGATGAGGAATCCTGTTTGATTAGGGATGTTATGTGCATGATAGTGCATGTTTGAAAATCAGGTGGAAAAGTTCGAAGTACTTTTGCAAAAAGATTAGGACCCTTAATTTTGCTTTTATTCGTCGGATCTGCATTAGAATGAGTGTCATAACAATTTCAACTGCAAACCAAACGTGCTCATAAACCGTATAAGCATGTTTATATATATTTTGGAATTTTGCTATCCTAAAGTGGGCCCTCCTTTTAGAGAGAGAAGTAAAAGCTTGTGTGTGTGTGTAGGGTGCCTCACCAACTTAGATTGGAGCTCCTTCAATCAATCTTGGTGGTGTGTTTGATGATAATAGAAACAAGTTAACTACATATTTGTCTTGTTGTATAACATGAATATACAAAAAATGTGTTAACCAACTTACATAGGTCAATTGAGTTCGGGTGTCAACCCAAGATCTTGACTTTCTCGTTAGGCAAGAACAACTTGGCGGGGTCAACATTACACCAAAGTTCCCAAGCCTAAAAAATCAAAACACATCTATAAATGTGAATGTTCTGACTATAAGAGTTATTGTGTCACGCATCACAATTCTCATGGCTGTATTTTGCAAACTCAATATGAAGAGTTCCCATGTGTTACTTGTTGCTCGCCATTTACCTCCCACGGCATAACAGTGCACAAACATAATCAAGAATGATAAGCATGCAGAATAAAGACATTGCAGATGTGCAAAATAGCTTACATCATACATGCAGAGGTATATATAAGCAGGTGCCAACAATAGTAACAACACATCTCACGAAGTCCAATAAGATAATCACATATAAGTATTTGTATGCAAATCGATGCAGCATTTCTAACAACTAATGCATGTGACAAAGTCAATAATATTAATTTTTGACCGTCATATTCATATCTCATCATTATAAGAAGTTGTGGCTTCAGCAGAATGTTCATATGGGGGTGGTTGATACCCTAACACGGGATGCTTGACCTCAAGCCTCTATGGAATTAAGAATTCAAATTTCATTAAGTTATAAACTCAAATCTTTATTAGCCTTTCCACACTTTTCAAAGAAATGTGTGTAGTCAGTTCCTCAACAAAGACTCGTGCTCATGAATAGTGATATCAATTTGCGCATTATTATAATACAATCACATCCTCATAACTTAGACCTGTATGTAGAGATAGAACTAACAACACTACTTGAGCCTCATAGCATCAAGCTAAGGCCACAGTGACCTCTTTAGTTCCCAACAACATCATACTACATGGGGCACTCCACTTGGTCTTAAATGTCTTGATACCATTTAATTAAGGTTTGGACTAATTTACTTTTAGTTTTAAAAGGTTTCTATATGTAACAAAAAAAAAAAGTTTCCATGAGTTTTATATCTTACACAATTAAATTTTTGTTTATTTATAGCACACATATTATTATACTTTATACTAAAGTTCATTAAGGTTCCATTTTGAAGTCTTAATTGAATACTACGTGTTTAGATATATATTTTTCATAAGGTTTCATCATGATTTATTTTTTCTTTTCTATTCTTGTATTTACTTGCATCATTAAATTTTCCAATAAAATTTCTTAACTTCAAAAATTGATTCCAATAAGGTATTTTTACTTGATTTTTATTAAAAAAAAATCTAGAATTAATTATCTTTTTAGTCCCTCAAATTAAGAGTATGTATTCTCTTCCTATCTTTCTCTTAGTATAGGCTTAATTAACTGGTCTAGAATTTTCAAAACTAAGTTAATTTAAGTCTAAAAAGTATTTTCTCTTCTAACCTAACCTAATTAAGTTTATTATGACTAAAATTAATTATTTTAATTATGATATTTAGTTTAATTTGGTCAAAATTACCATTTTATCGCTAGTTAACCACCTAACTTTCCAATTAAGCATCAAATCTCATCTAAATAAGCTTTCTTTCAACCCAAAGTTTTCTTAAGCTTATTATTAACTTTTAATTAATTGTTTTAATGATTGAAGTTAAGTTAATCTCACTATTTAAGGACTGGAAATTTTGTGCAAGCCACTGCCTTATCCAAAACTCACATATTTAGGTCATAATATTTCCTTTGTGAATTTGTACTATACTAGAACATTTTCTATATTTTTGTCATCAACTTTTTTTATTAAATAATATATATTTATATGTGTAAATATTTCTAATATTAAAATTTGATCATTGCGGTTATAGACCCGTTGTGTAACTTCAACTAGAGCGTAATTATCCTTCCACTTACGTCATTCTCATAGCAATACACACATATGCACAAAAAATTCAGCTCAACTTTATTTGCTCAAATCATTGTACATGTCCATATACACCAAGTGCCAGCAAAACGATCCGCTACTTGGCATGCACTCCTTAAAACATTAATATGTAAATGCAACCAAAACCAACCCTTTTATGTCTGCTTTTGTGTTTGGGCAACCCCACATGCCGTTTGAGTAAAGCGACAAATTTTCCTTTTGAGAAAATTAAATTACACCAGGGAAGTCAAATTTCCTAGTATCCATGGCATCAACTAGAATCTCATAAAAAACAAGTGTCTCGATCGAAAAATGTATATATAAATGCCTTACAAGTGAAGGCAGCTAAAGTGTGCAAACAAAAATGCAAAGATAAAATAAATAAATAAATAAAAACGTATTACTGTGTTGAGGACCACATACATAAAAGGCCGCAACAAGTATTCAGCTTCACTCCAAAAAATCTCTTTCCCTTAGCTTTCTTCAATTAATGTATATTGCTAGCCATTTAGGATTTGTTTGATCTGGTGTTTGAGCACCTAAATTGATGTTTATTTCTCGTGAAAAGTTACATATGTTTATTTCACAAATAATTTTTTTAGTTGAGTTAAACACGATTTTCATTCAAATTGAGGTTTACTCCCAAAGTTATTTCACTCTTGCTTTTCTGTTAAACATGGAATGTTTCAAACATAAATTTAGTTACATTAAAGATTAAGAGCATGTTTGGTTTCTTGTCCAACTTGTTGTGCACAAATTTCAAGATCATATCTAGTGATCCACCGCAAACTGAACACAAAAGAAAAGGTGAGGTACTTTTGAAAACTTCATTTTGTTATCAACGTCCGTTTGCAACAAATATGTAAACATACACTAAACTTTTTTTTAACTACATTTAAGTATATAAAGTTGTTCAATCAAATTTCACTTTTTCAACTGTAATTCAAACACACACTTAGACTTATGTACATATACGTGTGTTTGTAATGAAAAATGTATAGGTATTTACAAGTAATTTCATTTTGTCTAGTGTAAATCAAAAAATATTTTTGAAGCTATATATGCATTTTTAACCTTACAATTTTACAAAGGTCTATTCACGCTGTATTTAGTTACAAATTACTCCCAATAGATTTGTTAAGAACAACCGATTTAGGTTAGATTAAATTTAAAAGGACAAATAATTTTTTGGTTTCCTTAGTAAAATTTGGATTGCAAGCCGTTTGAACACAGAATAAATCAAATCTAAATTACTTATTTCCTCCTTCGAAATTCCAAGATAGGATAACTAGGGGGAGGGATGAGAGCTTGTACGATATAATGATGAAAGGGAAGAGAAATTCAAAATAAATAAAAAATAGTAAAGAAAAAAAAAGTGAAGGAATTTTTACTTCACTTAGTGTATCTAATAAAAAGGAGTTTTTTTTTTTCTTACAATAAGAAAAAAGAATAAACGTATTTGTTAAATACAGCGTGAATTTGGTCTATTTCAATGTTCAATATTATAATATTAAATAATAGAATAAATGTGTTTTAATTAATAGGATTCATATGATGAGAAAATCAACTACTAACAATATAAGTATCTAGTATGATAGCCTTTAATTTATTACATGAGAGTGTAAATGACGATTACTCTTTTTACCCTCTAATCTATGATTTAATCTAATGGTCATTATTTATTATTTTCATTTTCTCATAATAAAAGCCTTCGCACCAATCAAATAACTTAATTGTAAGCTTTCAGCTTCTAGTATATACTAATATTTCCATGATTTACTCGGAAATAAGTTAAATGAAATGTGACAATATGTTAGATAGATTCATTATATATAGGATTAGCCAAATAATAGTTAGAAGTGGTTGCTAGTCAATGGAAGTCAGTTAAGATAATATGAGGTAAACAAATTGTTAAGTTTGGATGAGCTTAAAAGTCATTGAGAAGCGATGCGTGTAAATCATATCATTTTAGGCTTACTGCAATAAACTTTGAATTGGTATGATCTTCTTTTTTTGTGTCAACTTTGAAATTGGTATGATGGTATTCTTATGTTTAGCTAGTGTAATAAGACGAGATTGGCAAAGTGACAAAGTCAAAGCAAAGGAACATAGGTTAGCTGCTTGACCAACTGCTATATTTTAATTTGGAATAAGGATAATTATTGATTTGAAAAATCAATAATCCAAATCAATGATAAGTAGCTTAAATCAAAGGCAATTCATGAGTTAACTATGTAAAGAGACTTGCTTAAAGACCCCCTTAAAAATAAAAGTACGGTTAATGCAGATAGTGAAGGAAGTATTCAATTAATTAACAAGTATAATACGTTTTTATTCAGAATGATAAAAAAAAGTATAATATGTTGCCATACAGATATTAACCAATAGAATAGTAATCAATGTCATAGTTATTAAGTAACTAATTGAAAACAAATGATTAATATTTAAAATTAAGATTAAATTATTCGGAAGACGGAAATAATTTTTAACAAGACTTTATTTATATATAAAACATCATACTAACTCAAATCTCCTTAATATATGCATATAAACAAAAATCATACTATAAAGATTCACATAAATTTTGAGTCAATCAACACTATATATAACTTTAAAGAGTAAACAAAAACGGATAACTCGTCTTCATGTTTAGATATACATGTCCATGAAGTCTCCAAAAGACATGGGGTCACCTCCTAACCATCTACTCCCCACATATATATAACAACGCAAAGATAAGCTTACTAAAACAAACATACTAAAATAGTATACAACTTAATAGTTAAAGCATGATCTATTGCCATCACTTATATAACATAATATGTAGAGATCATACATAAGAGATAAATCTTAGAATTTACATAACAAAGCATATCATAGCAATCATCTCGCAATAATCATCACCTCATCAACCATAAAATCAAGATTCAATCATCATACACCATGATCATCATTATCAATCAATTGTCATCACCATGATTCACCATCAAGCATCATCATCATTAGTCTATCAATCATCAACACCAAAAACAAGCTCAACTCCATGGAGATTTACACTACATAAGCAATTAACCTGAGTACATCTCTTAACATAGTCATACTCTATGATATGACCATTCAGGGAGATCAAGATTAATCCTTCGGAGGATTTGTTATTTTATTGAAAATAGATGAGCATGAGTAGTGGCTTACCTCGATAAGGTATGCATTAACCTTAATATCTCTATGAGTTCACTCACTCATCTATTCTATAGGCCCCTTCGACGTTACCCACTATGAAAACCTTCAACACTAGGTTAAGGGCCTTCTTAGCACCCACAACTTACATGCCTATTCTCAACACCAACAACTAAACCCGAATTCCTTGAGGTTTAAGATATGACACCTCCATACTCACCATCTCACTCATGGTTAGTCTCAAGGATCTAAGTTTCACCATCAACCACAATCCATCCATATACACTAGAAAAATCACTAAATCTCTTGGGAAGTAGTTCTCACCACTCTGACATGTCATTCGAAGTCAAAACCTCAGGGTGACACTTGGGAAGATACCTCACTAGGCAAGACCCCCAGGTACTTTAGTGAGGCAGAGTTCTAGCATAGAACTCACTCTTTGAAGTGTACCATTTTCATTTCAACAAAAACCTTTCCCAAGGTCATAGCTAACCCTTCCAACACATATGGATGGTTACAAGACAATATTATTATCAATTGTCATCAATATTATCAATACCACCGCATTCACCTCGTCAAACGATATTCATATCATCATCAAGAAATCAACTAACCCAACTCAAGACATTATCATTCAATTTAATCATATCATCAAAAATATAATTCGTTTCATCAACAATAAGAGCATAGATCAATCAAATCATATAATTATACATCACTATACCCTATATCAACTTTCCACTTCATGTTTAAGGTTATCAAAACATCTCATAAGTTTTGGGTTATTATCTCATTCATTTTCTTTTATGCGTTTATGACCTTCATAGCTTATAAACATTATAAAGTTGTTTCTTGTCTCATTTGAAAGCTAAGAAGACTATCTACTACTTTTATGTGTATCCAAAGACCTAGTTTGGAATCATAATATGCCTAAAGTACAATCTATATGAAACATTTACTTATTATCAACAACTTGACCTTTGTCCACTAATTTAATCTTTTCTAGAGCTATACATAATATTTTTAAGACCAAAGCCATTAGTTAGCTAACATCTAAGGCTACAACTTTCATGAAGACCATTTTCCAAATTAGGTTTCTATAATCCAATTTGGGACTCTACAAGGTTGCACTTAAGCACAGGGTAATGCAAGCTTAAGCGCCAATCCCTTGACAACACTGACCTCTGTTGCGCTTAAGTGGGACAAGTTTGTAGAACAATGAATTTTCTGCCATAATGACCCTCTATTAAGTCCCAATACAACTCTAACTCAAATCTTTCATTTCCATACATGAACATCAAATTAAAACATCATTAATGAGCTAAAAATAGTGATTCCACTATTAAGTTTGGTTGTGTCCAAGTCGCATTGGACTGTACCAAATAATTAAATCTCTAAGGTTTTGATGTTAATAAAGTATAAATTTTATATATTAATCTTTTATGCTTAAGCTACTGGTTCATATATATCTCTATGAGATACAAGCGAAAAAGCATGAACAGAAAAGCTCTGGACGATAGGCAAAGTATCAATCATTGGATGATACTACTTTTGCGTCCAGTCCTAAGAAGATAAGTGCTTTAGCACTTGGCTCATTGTACAAAGGCAATGGAACAGTTACTTAGTCCTCAAGTACCAAAAACAATCACAAGAAAGTAACGTCCATAGGCTTAATAAGAAACTCACGCCATAGCACACAAAAGGAAAGATTTAAATTATCTTGTCTTGACATTCTTAATTTCTTTTGTCTTATGCTATTAATGTTTCTTTCGATTAATACGATGAAAGTCAGCTCTAAGCACTAGGCAGCACTGGCAAATTGTACTTCTCTGAAGATATGCTACAGCAAGCGTTTGTGGTTTCCATTTTTTCTCTCTACACAATAGCGACCTCGTGTAAAGTGCCAAAGCTATTAGACAACGACTATCTGGGATCTCTCAATGAATCAAAGCGCTAAAGTCTATATAAAGCTTGAAGATGTTCATGTTAAAGGAGTCGAATCATAAGAGAACATTCTGAGACAAAAAGGACAAGTGTTAACAGTCCATTGGACAAAGGAAACTTGAGCAAATTAAGTAAGTCATAGCTCTGCTAAGTTAGCGAGTTTTATTGTATTCAAACTTACTGTATAAACACTCTTTGAGTAATTATAATATATTTTCTATCAAACATATATTGTTTGTGAAAGCCAAGAGTGAGTTAGTGATGAAGAATACTTGGGTCTTAATCTTAGGGGGAGATTAAGTGTAGTGCTAGGAGTGGTCTAGAGAGTACTCGTTATAATCAAAAGTGGTGTAAAGAATAATTGGTTGTAATCAAAAAGACCCTCTTGAGAGTCTTTATCTTGTATGAAGTTCATTTTAGTTCTTTATCATATTTAAAATATTCAAAATAATCCTTTATCTTTTGACGACTTCACTTTGGTACCTTGTCTTATTAAAATGTTCAAAATGATCCTTCAATTATTTAAATCTATTCAACTTTGGTATTTGAATAACACTCAAATAAAAGATCATTTTAAATAATTGAACGGTTATCTTAAATATTTTAAATAAGATAAAGGGTCAAAGTGAATCATTTAAAAAGATAAAGGACCATTTTTAATCTTTTAAATAAGATAAAGAATTAAAATGAATTTTTTTAAGAGTTAAAGAATCAATCAACCCAAAAATAAGACAAAGGACTAAAATGATCATTTAACCTAATATAAATTATATATGATGACCACAAAATTAATACTATTTTTTAAAATAGTGATTGAAATTTATATATTGTTACACAAAATAAATATTTGTTGTTATATTTATAATATTATTGTTTTATATTTTTACATTAAAATTATATTTTTTTTGTTTTTTGTATAATTTTATTTGTTAAAAATTTAAAAAGGAAAAAAGAAAGAGAACAAACGTAAGAGAGAGAATCTGAAAAGTAAGAGAAAGAAAAAGAAGAAAGAGAAAAGGAAAAAAATCTAAAAAATAATAGAGAGAAAAAAACCGTAAAATTGCTAAAAGATTAAAATATCCTTATATTGACAGGTGTCAATTAAGAGAAACTATAATTATACTTTTGTTGGCATGGAGAATTTATATTTAGAAAATGGTAGACAACACAAGTTTAATTTTATCAATTGATTCCACCCAAAGTCTTGGTATTATTTGTACTCCTCATAGGCATGGCAGCGAGACCCGATCCTGTGGGAATCGAATCGAACCCGCCCCGACTTTGACGGATAAAAATTGGGTTGATCGGGTTCGGGGTTAGATTCGAGTTTTTCCCGATAACCCAAAACGGGGGCGGGTATGGGATTACTGATATTCGCCTCGACCCGCCCGAAATTTGTTATAATTTAAAAAACCTAATTCCTAAAGCCTAATTTGCACCACTGCAGCTCTTAGTCCTCACTCTACCTACCTCTCTCTATCTCTCACAAATTCATTGATTCGGGATTTGGAGTTGCCACTCCTATACTTCGATCTCCTCTCCGATCTTGATTCTGTCATAGACGAGGACACCAAGGTATCTCTCTCTTTTAACCAACTGACAATTTGAGATGTTGTTCACTTTTCGTATTACTTCATTCCTTTTTATTGATCTCATCCACTTGTTCTTTACTCTCTGAAGTGTTCACAACATTGCACTGTATTTTTGAAGGAGCTGAACCTCTTCTCTATGTAATAATGCTAATTAATTTGAACATCAATGCAGGTTGTGTTACATGTTTCATGTTCTTAGTTTTTCCCCTTTCTCTCTTGGTTAATTTAGTCTTGGAGGATGTCTTATTCTCGGTATCTCCTTTCTTAATAAATGCTATTTTTTATAAAAAAAAGAAACAAAACAATGACGAAACTCATCAAGTACCATGCCTCTTTATTCTTTTTGGCTCTTGAGCAGGTAAATGATTCTCGTTAAATAACCTTAGTGTTAGACCATATCCTTGTAGGCTTGAAAACGCAGAAAATTAATGGCTCTTATATGGAACTTCTTTTCAGAAGAAATAATTCTTATTTTATGTTCTATGAGATGCATGTTTTTCTTTTCTGTTTTGCTAGCTTAAAAGGAAGTACAAAAATGGTGTTCTTTCATTCATTCATTCACTCATATTATTTGCCTTTGCACATTTTTTTTAAGTAGATTGAAGAATAAAAAATGTTATGCAAGTAGTCACAAACAATAGAAATAAATATGTATTGACTGATAAATTTCAGTATTTGTTAAATTTGTACTATAGTCAAGAAAAGTGTCTATACAATAATAATTTTTTCAGAAATTAGTAAAGATATACTTGCTTAGAATAAACCTAGATAAAACTAATCATCATTATCAAGATACAAGAGCCATAATTCGGTAATCTGGAACGTGGCGACAAAAATATTACTAAGTAGAATAAGGTAAAAGATAGGTTATCCAGTGAGACACTCTGATACCAACAGCAGCCAATTTCTTATTTCCTTAATACATTACTGCATATAGTGATATTTAATTTAGTTTACTACATATAGTGATATTTAATTTAGTTTACTGCGTTTACTGCATATAGTGATATTTAATTTAGTTTACTGCATATAGTATACTCCTATGTTGATTACACAAATAGAGGAGCTTAATTCAGATTTTTTCATTGATTTATTTTCATTATAATTTAAAAAAAATGGAGCTTTATTCTAGTGTATAATTAAAAAATCTACTTGTTTATGATTCTACTTTCAGCATTTATCATACTACTTGTTTGGGAAAAACTTTTTATGATATTAGTGTATTTTTTTTTCTTTCCAAGAAAGTAATGGAAGATATTAGTTTTTCACCAAAAGGAATTATTTTCTTCTACTAAACATCCAACTGCTAATTTTTATTTTCCAAATATATGTGAGATTAAGTTGGCAATCAAACAATGGATTACCTCTCCTAACCCAATGATTCAACAAATGGCAAAAAATATGATGATCAAATTTGATAAATTTTGGGGTGTGATTCATAATGTGATGGGAGTTGTCACTCTTTTAGATCCTAGGTACAACATGGAGTTGCTTGAGTATTATTAAGAAAAATTGTATGAACATGACTATTTTACTCAAGTGAGGTGCATTCAACAATTGTGTTATGACTTAGTTTCTGAATGAAAATGAATAAAGACTCTTTTGGTAGTAATGTTGGTGATGTTACTGGTAGTGAAGTTGTTGGTGATGCATTATTTGAGTATGATAGATTTATTATAAGGAAAAAAATGGTTAGAAGTTTTTATGTTAAATCAGAGTTAGACCACTATTTAGAAGAAGAGGTTTTATCAAGAGTTGTTGACTTTGATATTTTGATGTGGTGGAAGTTTAATGGTGTCAAGTATCCAACACTTCAAGCAATTGCTAAGGATAGATTAGCTATTCCGGTATCTACCGTAGCTTTAGAATCCGCATTTAGCACTGATGGTCAAGTATTAAGCTCACATCGTAGTCGACTTCAATGGACTACTTTAGAGGCTTTAATGTGCGCTAGAAGTTGGTTGTGGAGTGCTTAAAATACTGGTAAAATTTTATTCATATATGTTGTTAAATTGATATTTGTGTTTATTCAAGAATTAATACTTGTAATGTATTTTTATAGGTTCTATGAGTTATAAAGTTGTTGCTGAATGTGCTACTGTAATGAATGAAATGGTTTCAGATGATGAATGTAAATAATGTTCTAAATTTCATTTTTTTTGTTATTATATAATATAAGCTTTTGTTCTATTTTTATTTTTTTTATGCAGGTGAAATGGTGGGTGCTGCTGGTGTCACTAATTTGGAGGAATTATTAACATTTATTTGCTGAACAATTTAAGTTGTTTCTTTTTTTATTATGTAATTTGAAAGAATAAAACATGTTTAAGTTGCTAATCAGAATCATATGCTAAACAAAATGAAACATGTTGAAGGACAACCAACATAGTATATTAGTATCTCTTTTTTTGTTAAACAGAATCATATGCTACTTATTATTGGGACAACAATATTTAGATGGTCCTGTATTTTGGGGGGAAATAAATATGCATATCCTTAATTCCTCATGCAATACCCAAATTTTATGATTTTAATTGAATTGATTGATTTGTTTTAGTAATTTTTTAAATTATTGGCTTTGTTATTGTTTTTTGTTACGTAACTGTTTTTTAGTTCCATTTTTTGTCATTTTTTTTAATAAGTTACAATATTTTTTCTCTTTTTTTTAAAAAAAATTAATCATTACTAGTGGAGGCGGGGCAGGGCAGGGAAACCCGATCCCTAATAGGGACGGGATGAGTACGTATTTTTTTAATCCCAACGGGGATCGGGGACGAGATCGAGGATTGGTCACAAAGTTGAGGGCGAGAGTGGGAAATGCAATACCCTTCCCTGTCTCATCTTATTGTCATACCTAAATTTAACAACACCCTGACATTTTGAATTAGGAGTGAAATATATAGGAAGGAAAGAAATATCAAGGATAGAAATAAAAAAAAACAAATATATATTGCTCATTTTGAATTGGGAGGGAAATATATAGGAAGGAAAGAAATAACAAGCATAGAAATAAAAGAAACAAATATATATTGCTCATTAGATTGTCAACTTCCCTAAATATATGTTATTTATACGTAAAACTGGAAGCTATTCAGTAAAGGCAAAAAATCAATCTTACAATTGAAAAAATTGCAAATGGAAAAAAAGTAAACCTTCAAAATAAAATTGATAAAGCAATATTCATATCATCCCATGGTTTTTTAATTTGTCACATACTTGGTAATAAAGCCTAATTGACAAACCACTTTTTATGTATACAAGGTAAAATCCTAAAGCAACCGTCACAAATTAATTATTTATTTTTATGTTTTTTATGATTTACATAATAAATATTTTTCCTTTTCGTTATTTAATTAATATCTTAAAATTAATAGTTAGTAAGACCCAAAAGTAAAATTTGTATATTGAAATTTTTATATAAATTTTAAACTTGTTAACATAAAAGTGACAGAATAATTACGTAGATTTTCTTTTGTAGATTGTGTAGTTTATATAGAGAGAGAGGTAGGTAGATGAATAAACAGATAAATAGATGTGGAGAAAATAAATAGATGTTCTCAAAAAAGAAGAAAAAAATAGATATAGATAGAGATAAGAGAGTTTGGTATAGATTGAGGAAAATATTTATACTGTAATTTTGTAATTTTGTAATTGAGGGATAAAATCTTTTTCTTAAGTGTGAGTTAATATGATAGTCTTTTACTTGAACGGATTTATCAATTGTTGTACAACTAAAAAATAAATTAGGAAAATTTATATTAATTTATTTTCACATTTTAACTCAAAACTTTAATAATTAAGTATATGAGTTTTTTTCTCATTATTTCTATCGTGCTCAACTTTTTTATTTTTTATTTAATATAAAATTTCATCTCATATTTATATTATGTAATTTATGCCAAGAGATAAACCATCACCACCACCACACCACTGAGGGCATGGATTAATAGATTATTTCAGTTTAATTATTAGAAATCTTAAATTTGAGTTTTTGAATATGTAACTGTTTAAAACTTTAAATACTTAAAAAAAAGTTTTATTATTTATAATAATTTTTGTTGAAATTCCATTAGAGGATTCAATAGCTAACTTCAACAGTCGTACACAAATGATACAATCATATGCACCCACTTGTTGCCTTCTCTGACATGACCGCTGATTGGGCCCCTTGTTAGTTGAAACATTTTCTATGTGTTCCTTTTTGTATGAGTTTTTTTTTTTTTTGAGTAATCCTTTTATACAAGTTGGAGTAACATAAATTGCTGTCAAATCTCAGGATCAATTTTTTATTCGATAAATAGTGAAATTTGTCATTAGAAATGTGAGGTGATAGTAAATTGACTTTTGAAAGGTGAGTATAAAATATAATAAATTATTTCTTTCAATAATTTAATAATAAATTGATTTTGTAAACTTTATAATTTAATATTAAATTAATTCTTAAAAATATAAATTATTATTAAATTGATTTTTAAATTTTATAATTTAATAATAAAATAATTTTATAAATTTAATGACAAAATTAATTTATCATTTTACTTTTTTATATTTACATATTAAATTTATATTTTTTATTATTGATCAATTTGTCACTTTATCAGTCTAATTTACTTATTTACTCTTTTTTTTATGTAAATCATGTATGTAATAGTGAAAAGTAACGGCACGTGCAGTGACGAAAAATTCAATGTCTTTAGGCAAGGTTAGAAAACAGCCAGCAGCTACCCATTCGTCTGCATAGCCGATAAATAGAAAAATGTTTCTTATACAATCTTAAATTATTTTAAATTTGAGAGAGAAAGAAAAAAAATAGATAAGTAATTAATTAGATTGACGATGTAGTATAATATGAAGAGAAAGATAGAGATAAAAAAATAATTATTAATTGGATGTTTGAAAATTTTTGTTTTCAAAATATAATCACTTCAATAAATATTTGTTGCAATTTATGTTCATGTGAAGTTATTCTCCCACGCAAAATATATTAAATGATAAATTTTTTTTTTTTTTACAGAGAAAAAAAAGTTATTACTTAGTGTTAATCAGGTTAGTTAATCAGGTTAAGGCATTGATATTTGATAGGTTCTCCAAGTTCTTAGATGGGGGAGAAAATGGGAAAGAAAAAGTCTAAGAAATTTATTTTGTATTAAAAAATTAATTTTGCTTTTTCTATAATAACTTTGAAAAATACTATTTGTTTACCTAAAAATGGCCATTACCTGTGATCCTCTAATAACTATCGCCATCAGGGCATTGATTTCATTTCACACAAGACAACCTTAATTCAAACTGTTGAATTGTGCAAGCAAATCATTTGAGTTTACCATTTCAAGTAAATTTGAATCTTGAAAGCAAGTTTTTCGGCTAACAATGGAAAAGGTTCACAAATAATTTCTAATAAAGCATAACTTAATACATGAATTCAAATAAACGAGCGTCTATGCACCTTAATTATTTTTTTTATTGATCGATGCACCTTCATTATTCTATCTTCCATATTTTAACACCTTTCATGTATATCTTTTCCCCTTTTTTTCTAAAGGGGTAAGAAGAAAGTCTTTTGAATTGAATTAACGATCTACAATAAAATCTTTGAAACAGAAATGAAACGCAATGTTTAACAAACTGTACTTAAAAAAAATCACCCAAAGGTTCTTTCAGTTTTAAGTTTTCTTTTACCAAGTAAGAATTTGATTACAAAAATATTTTAAATAAAAACAAGGTATAGATATATTACATTTTCCTTCATAAACAAGCATTTCGGGCTTTTCAGCAACACGTATTTCATAGAATATATACCACTTTCATTCAGGTCATTCTTCATTGTCGTAGGATTTACACATTAAATTTATTCTAATTTATCATTATATATTTTTTCTTAAAAAATTATCAAATTAGAATATATTTATTAGAAATGAAAAGTTTGTTATCCCCTCTTGTTTCTTCTAAAACTGAACTCTAACATACCTTAAGAAAGATGGTTTGGTCATCTTATACTTATCTCCTTTTTTTTTTCATTCTGAATTCCTTCTTGCAAAGAGTAAAATATTTTTCCCACAAAACTTTGGCTAGGAAAAAACAGAATAAATAATCTATGTGCTGACGGTATAAAAGTTTTTATACTATCATTGAATAAGAAGTTGTCATATATGATAAAAAAAATTATTAGTTGACAGTAAAAACTTTATAGACTAAAAGTAGATAGGAAATAAAGTCAAAAAGATAACAAACTGCAATAAGATATAATGGAAAAGCTACACATAATCCATGTTCCCAGTCCTTCTAATCAAAAGATGAAAGAGAGGTGAAGTCAATACTCTTGTTAACAAGATGCACTGTAGCTAGCGACCAGGGGAAAGGACTGTTCAAAAAAGAAACCACTGTTAACACAGTGTGACACTCACGACACTGGAAATTCTAATGAAACATGTTAAATCTTACTTACCATTATAGAGTTGTAGTTAATAGCTTCTAATTTTAGTTCAAAAACTTTTAACTGAATATGCATTGATGGTTGTTATTTGGCTTACAACCATAATTATGAATTTAAAAGATTATTCATCGAAAGTTGCCTTGACTTTGTAACCAAGCTAGCCACCTGTGAGTGCGGGACTCTGGACCAGTGAGTGGGTGCACCTAAACGATAGTTAAATAGTATAAGGAGATATTGTACCGGCATGGCTCATAATGAAATGTTTTAAAAGTTGAATCCGAAGTTGCTTATAAGGAAATCATAAACTACAACTAGAAATCAACCAATATCAGACGATTTTCCTAAAATATTTTTGGAATTGTGAAATGCTATTACTAGTAACCTTATTCCCCTCTAATCATACAGGTGAAGCACCAGAGGAGCATTCTGTCTTAACATCCTCTGTGCAAATGCGTTTTTGGTCTTGTACTCCTGTCAATCTCTGATGTTGGGTTCTTTTTAAGATTGGTTATATATGGCGTATTTGATCTGATTGCAAGAACCACCGAAGTTAGAGTCTATAATTTGATCCAATTCGTGAAATTTTTTAAGTTGTGAAGCCAACTTATGTTTTATCTTTGCCTACAGGTAATAAAAAATCAGTAGTATGAACAGCCTGAAGTAGGTTATAAAATCAGTAGTAGAATAATCTATAGAAGCTCTCGCCGGAAAATTTGAAGTCCCTATTATAGGGTCAAATTGGATTTTATTTGAACATCATTTGAGTATGAACAGCCTGAAGTACATTTCATTTTGTCTCATCACATACTTCTCTGTCATCATCTTTATCCAGAAACGAACTTGCCTGCTCAGGCAAACCAAATCTTATAACTGGGGCAACTTGGCTACACTTCAGGTTTCATATTAACCCCTATGATTTACAACTAAACCTACCATACCGACATGTGCATTCTACTCTTGCTAGTTGCTAGTTGCTAGTTCATAAATCAAAACAGCCTCACCTTATACCAAGTTCTAGTGTCAATAAGCTTGAAAAATGAAATTTCTTATGAACTTCAATAAATATATTAAATCAATTTGCAATTGCATCAACAAGAATTTGCAACAATGATCAATTTACATGAGAAACAAAATCAATTCCACTGCCCGACAAATTATTCAGAAAAGTAAAACTAAAAAGTGCATTAACCTAAGAATAAAAACAATCAACATATATTGATTCAGAAGAGTGAGTGGGAGCCATTCTCAACAGATTAACTCGTAGTAACTATAAGGCTATAACAACTACTATCACTGCTAATGGCAAACCTTCATCGGCAAAGATTACAACTTTTGTGGCATGATATATATATATATATATATTTAAAGGGAGGAGACAATGAAATTGACTATTATCTTGAAAGGATTTAAACATAACCATGATTCTCTCTTTTACCAAAACCAAAAATAAATAAGGCATGAATTGAAAGTCTGATGTGCATTTAAATTTTTAAGACTTCAACAAATAAGAAAACAATGCATGAATTCCTACTTCCTAGACAACCAAATCACAGAATTCTCAGGAATAAACATCATTGATGTGAATTAAATTGATAGCACACTTAATTGAGCTAGTTGACTGGCCAGTTACCCTATGTAATGTATACAATAACTGAAGCTTCACAATTTAATTCATGAGCAATGCAACACCGGAAAACAGTAACAGTATGTATAATCATTCATTGACAAACCACAATGATCAATGCTTAATCATACATGGAAATATCACCGCATACAATATGAATATTTAGAGAATAAACAAGAACAGTATTACATAAATACCCAAAATGAGGTAGCAATGGCTGATTAGAGTTCCCCAATATATGCTAGAACTAGAAAGCATAGAGTTGAGTGACTAAATTCATTATTAAACAATCAAATGGCAATTGGCATATCATTTCAGATCTAAAATTCAGACAATAGCTGTTTGAGTTATCAAAATAACAAATAGCACTCCAAGTTAGCATAAAAAAAATACCTTGATTAAATAATAGTATAACGTAGTATCAAGAAATGCATTCAGTGGAAGATAAATGGATAGCATTCAAAATGCTTCTGTAGAAACAAAGAAATCAACCAGAGAGTACAGAAATACTGCAAATGCATTCAGAGTGCAGTAGAGGAATAAATCCAAAATCAAATGGCGTACTTTTGCTATAGCCCATTCACCCTAGCATATTTCAAAAGTTCCACAAAACAAAAGTAACAGGCAATTCAAGAGCAGGATAACATATCAGTTCACTTACATAATATCAAACAACCTAAATTTGATCAGAGTGTAGCCCTTGCTTTGGACAATACACCCACAATGTCGCAAAAGAACCCGACTTCTCCACACAAACAGTAGTTATTCTATTGTGTTCTGTAAAGTCAATTGGGAACATAGATATTAAAGATATATCTTGAACAAAATGGTCATGAAAAAAGGGGGAAAAAATCCTAAAATACATCACTTTAAGGGTTTTCAGGAGTGTCATGCTGCTGCTCATTGTTATTGGCATTAGCTGCCTTTTCTTGATTTAGCACACGTCCAGTGAGAGCATCAACTGGGCGAGTATCACGTGGTCCACCTTTACGCCCCATTGCCACCATCGGAGGTGGGGGCAGCATTCCAGCTCGGAATAGAAGCCGCTCCACAGGCTCCGAAGGCTGAGCTCCAACAGAAAGCCAATACCTAAAGAACAAAAGAGAAACCAACACTATCAGAAAAAAATGAGCAGATGTTTCTCATCTCTGTCCCATTAAATTCACAAAGAAGACCCTAGGGATTAATTAACAGTATCAGATCATCCAACCAGAAACACTTACATATCTTCCTCATAAACAACTAAATTAATTCCAATCTTACAATTACTTTTCATTAACCATATTATCCACCGGCATTGCCAATCCACTAGGGAGCCTGGCTGACCGGTAGATATAAGGTGGGTTGGATGGCTAAGAGAGAAGGAAAGACGGAAAAGATCGTGGGTTCAATCACCTCTGCTCACAAAAATTAACATTCTAAGAAACTAACATTTGCCGATATTCCATTAAAAAAAAAAACAAAAAGGAAGGAGTCTGGCTGACCACTTTTAAGGGGCCTCCCCTCCCAACCACATTTCTATCCACAAAACTCAAAAGTGAAACTTTACTTCAAGAGACCGAACCCATTTCACTTGGACGAAATATCTACTTAGATATAATTCAATGATAACAAAAGCAAATGTTTAAAATATACGATAGCAACGGTCACCTATTGATTACCCCCAAATTGACATAGAAAGAGTCACACTTACTTCACTCTGTCGAAGTTGAGACCCATTCTCTTGCCACCATCTTGACCTGTAAGCTTCTAATTAAGTCATCTTTGGGAATTAGAAAAAAGCACAAAATGAAAGGGGAATAGTGAAGTGAGAAGGAACCTGGTAAGGGATTGTAGTAACCGAGAACTTCGAGGTGTTTGCCATCTCTAGGGGATCTGCTATCAGCGGCCATGACCCGATAGAAGGGTTTGTTCTTACATCCCAACCGGGATAGCCGAATCCTCACCACCATTTTCGAACCCTCGTGTTCCTCCAAACCTTATCGATCGTGCAGAGAAGAGAGAACCACACTCAACAATAGGGTTCTGGGTTTAGTTGCTAAACGACACTTCGTTCTGGGTCTGTGTCGTTCGCCACTTTTGGGGGTGATCGTTTTGTTATGGACCACCTTTTTCATTTTGTTTGATAAATGGGATAAACATGGAAATTAAGAAATAAGTAAAAAAAAAATAAAATTGGGAACGTCAAAGAAATTATATTTGTGACACTTTTGAATGCTAAATGTAGACACATTTCTCAAAAGAAAAATTAAATTCATTTATGAAAGACTAATTTCTTAACTTAATTTGATTATTTTAGACCAAGAAAAATATCTTATATCAAGTATTGGTCTAATTAAATATCCAAAATTATCTCTCAACAATGCCTTTAAAATATTAAAGCATATTAATACTATAATGATGATTAAGCACAAATTACCTAATAAGATAATAGGACACAAAGGCTCATGAATCTAAAGCCTATTAAGATATGTATAACTAGTAATGAGAATTTCGAGGTAAAGACATTTTTCATTTTTTTTTTAATACTTTTGTTTATTGTTCTGGATGGAGATTCTACTTCAGCATCAGAGTACCTTTGCAAGTACTCTAGCTTCCGGTTTGCCGAATAACAAATTATGAAGAAAGAGGATACTAAGAGTAAAAGACACAAGGAGAAAACTTACCTACCTACCTCCATGCAGGTACAAATCCATTATGTTTTAGATTCAATAATGAAGTATAATTTATTTTAGAGTACATTAAACTTTTCTCTCTAGATATATGAATATTACATTTTTCTTCCCTCCTATGTTAAAAAAACATTTTTTCTCCCTTAACAAATTTAAATTCAAATATATGACACTTGACTCCTTTTAAAAGAAATTGTTAACTTTTGTTAAAAAAAATAATTCCTAAAACATCTTTTCCACTACCACCCCTTATATATGCAAAAATTACACCTCTCTCTCTCTCTCTCTCTCTCTCTCTCTCTCTCTCTCTCTCTCTCTCTCTCTCTCTCTCTCTCTCTCTCTCTCTCTCTCAAGGTGGCAATGAGAAGAGAAATGCTATAGGTTCTAAATGAAATGAGTTGAATACTAACACTTGGTAACTCTTTTAATAATAAAATATTCATTTTAATTTAACCTCTTAAAAAATTCCATTCCAAATGTAACATTTATGTCGCGTGATCATTCTCTTAAAAGTGCATCTGAATCTCATGAAATCCTTCTCCAGATATTTATTGTGATGATGTTGTAGAGAGGTGAAGGAGAAGACAGAGTCACACGACACTGTTGCAGAGAGATAGAGGATAAGAAAGAGTCGCGCAACGCCGATGGATGAGAAGACAGAGTTGTGCACGTCGCTGCGGAGAGGTGGAGGAAAAGACAGAGTTAGGCGACGCTATTGCGCAGAGGTGGAAGAGAAGACAGGGTTGTGTGACACTTGCTCCCTTATTGGTCGTTAAACCTAAACCACGCTTTAGGTTGTTATGGAAGATGGGCATTAAATCTACATGATTGGTTGCAAATGATAAGGTGTAGGGTTGCACTGATTTTCTTGGGATTTATTGTGGGAATTTTCATTCAATACATGGTGCATATAATCTCTCCCTAAATATGTTAGTGGTTGTGGTGGGGAGTTTCTGTTTGATTTTAGCTAAGGGAGTTTTTGGTTGGTTATTCCCTTTCTCTTGTATCTTGTTTCTGGTTTAATTAACAAAATTCAATTGTCCTTAGATATTTGGTGGTTGTGTTGATATTTTTAGCAAATTTCAATTATAAGTTTCAAGTTGATTGTAAGTTGATTCTTATTAATGAAATATTTCATTTTGCTTCCAATTCTATGGCTCAATGTTATCTTTTTAAGTTTCATAATTTTGTTCTTTTACCAAATCCAAGACACAATAATAAAAATTGATATATTCTACTTATGGAAAAATGATTTGCATCTTTAAATAACTATAGGAAGATGTAAAATAATTAAATAACACAATTTGTAGTTAGTTGAATGTGCTTTAATAGCTTAATCTTCAAGCTCAATAATCTTAACCACAAATGCATCACCAAGTCATGAAAAGTGATGGAAGGTAAATGAGAAAGTAGGCAAGGAAAGTAGGATGGGTTTCTATGTCGCCACAAATGATGCAGCAACTGAATGTTGCAATGAGTGGTGTTTCAAGATATGGGTAAAAGTATTTGGGACAAAAAGCAATGGATGCAAGAACTTAATCATATCATATTTAATTATAATAATTTATCTTTGTAAGTTCACAAAGACTCAAACAATAGACTTTTTTATTTATAAAAGGAAGACATGGTGTCTAAATATACATCTAAAAATTTTTTTTATAAAAAAAAGGCAAAACTAGAAATGTCATCCACATTAATTTCCTAATTTGTTGCCAAACCACATCAAAACCTTGCTCACTTAGTGATGAAATTGTTTTCAATTTTGATATACCAAACATACAAAAAATCATCATAATACAATAACCATCACATTGTAGTAGCCATCCTTTTGGAACAACAAAAAAACATCATCCAACAACTTTAGTTTCGTAGTTATGCAGCGCCTCAAGTATATGACATTTTAACCCCTACACCTATTTTAAAGCCATGAATTGTTTCAAAACTAACTTTTTAAAATGTTTCAATTTACAAGGAAAAATACAAATTAGTATAAAACACCCATATCTGCTACTATATCATTAATGATTGAGACCAAAGCTTCTATCACTAGAAGGCATGGCTCCAAATGCTTGATAGTCCTAGTATAATATTTCTCAAGTTAGCTAATTATAGAATTGTAAGCACTTGAATAATTAAATATAATCAACCTGTCATTGTCCAAGAAATATGTAATTTCCCCAAGCTTTATATCGAGTTGTCATTTCGTGAGTTAGGGTAGCCTATAAAGGAAGTAGATGTTATGAACAAGAAAACAAAGCTTCCAATCCATGACAAAATAAATAAACTACAAATTATCATTTCACTAATCATGTTTGGGCATGAAAGACTTGTGTGACCTTGTCCAATGTCTTCTTTATAGACTTGTGATTTTATATGGTAAGAATAAATTATTGTATTCAAATACCCCATAAAAGAAATAAACAAACATATTTACTTAATTATCTCTTTCTTCTTTTTTGTCTTTTCATTTTCTCTATTTTAGACTATTTTATCTTGGATGGTGGACGACCTTTGCTAGGCACTCTTAAAGGAGATAATAATTTTTCACTTGATTTCATTGGATGATTAATGCTTGGTAGAGTAGGTTGTTTACTATTATCCCAACCCATATCATCCTTAAGCTTTTTATCTATCCATTCCATAAAAAAATCACACTTTGCTCTTGAATTGGCTAAATGCGTAGCTTCATAAAGTAGGCACACAACTTATCAAATTTCATACCTTGGTCACTTGCCTCATCGTAACAATTTAGTACATAATAGTGGGTGTGTTTTACATTCTTTCTCCATCGAGTTAGAATGTAACAATCATTTTTACATTCTTTTCAATTAAGATCTTTGCTATATGCTTGTAAATTATTCCCCTATATTCAAACAAATAGCAAGAACATTGAACATCACACTCCACATCATTATATTGTACTGCGTATGCAATTTTTTTTTGTGGTGTCCATTCTTCCCTTCTTTAATATCAATGACACCAAATATAGACATTGGACCATCAACTTTAATAGTGTGAAATTGCAAAATAATATACCACACAATTCATCTTGAAACAACTTAAAAATTGTATTGGTGTAGGCCTCTTGGAACTACTTTTCAAAGTAGCAACTTGTTATTAATTGATAAGATGAATTAAAAGAATCAAAAACAGTCTTTGTCTCCTTTTCCACCTTACTTTTTAATGCACCATCATACTACTCAACAAATTGTCTCAATAAAGTTTTTGAGTTAACATACCCATCGAAAAATGAAATCATGCTTTTGTGAATGTATGTATATGAAGGTTTTGATGATGCCAAGACAAAAGCAACACAAGTTTATTTCAAGTCCAAATCAAGACCAAGAAAACAAAGATCAAGAAGAAAGCTAAGTCTTAGTCTATCTTTGTTAAAAGAGTCTTTTAGTGATTGCAAAGGTTTGGTCTCACAACATAGTTTTTAAATTAATTATAAAAAGGTTTTAAAATATTTTTAACATTTTCTGAAAAAGACATTTTTCCACTGGCAATCGATTACCAAGCATTGTAATCGATTACCAGAAACAAAATTATTTTAAAAGCTTTTCAAAATATTTGAAATTTGGAATTTGAAAGCTATAATCGATTACCACTTGTCTGTAATCGATTACCCATAACGGAACTACAAAAATTCAAATTGAAAAGTCATGACTTCTCATTACATAAATGTGTAATCGATTACCAAAGAGTTTTAATCGATTATCCGTGGGGAAATTTTAAAAGTTACTCTGAAAAGTCACATCCCTTCATAAGTTTTTGAAAAGTCACCAAGGGCCTATAAATATGTGACTTATTTACGAAAGTTTTTAGAGAGTTTTTTCAGAACCTTATTGTCTTATCCTCTCAAAAACAAATCATTGGTGAAACACTTGCAAATCAATTAAGGATTCTTCTAAGAACTTTATCTTATATCTTCTTCTCTAAAAGAGAGAAAAATATTTGTACTTTCTTTAAAGACTTATTGAGATCAAGAGACTGTTTTATCTCTTGAATTGTGAGTTTCCTAAACACAAGGGAAAGGGATCCCTCGGGTGTTCAGAAGTTGTAAAAAGAATTTTTACAAAGTTAGTGAAAATCTCAAGTGGGTTACTTGAGGACTGAATATAGGCACAGGAAGTGGCCGAACCAGGATAAACTGAGTTTGCATTCCTCTCTTCCCTATTTTGATTACTTTATCTTGCATATTTTTTTTATCTTGCACACTTGAAGTATTCTGTTGATATAACTTTAATCTTCATCTTCAATATTTTTAACATATAGATTTAAAAGGGGATTTAGAAGTCAATTAAACAATAAATTTTTTAACTTAATCCACCCCCCTATTAAGTTATTGAGGTCACTTGTCCAACAAGTGATATCAGAGCTTGACCAGAGCTTGATTCTTGTATAAAGTTTAGAAACTTCAAGAATAACTATGGTCTCATCAAACTTCCTATTTCCCGAAGGAAACTCCTATATTTAATGGTGTGGGTTATCATTACTGGAAAACCCGCATGGAAATCTTCATAGAGGCTATAGATTTAAACTTCTGGGAAGCTATTGAAATCAAATGTTAAGAGATCTAGAATAAACACCCTAACACATGAATATGAACTTTTCAAAATGAATCAAAATGAGACCATACAAGATATGCAAAAGAGATTTGCATATATAGTTAATCATCTTGCATCATTAGAAAAGATATTTCCTAATGAGGATCTCATTAACAAAGTTCTAAGATGTTTAAACAGGGAATGACAACCAAAGGTAACTGCAATTGCAGAATCAAGAGATCTCGCTAACATGTCTCTTGAAACTCTTTTTGGAAAGCTTCAGGAACATAAAATGGAACTTATGAGACTAAATCAACATGAAGAAAATGACAAGAAAAAGAAAGGAATTGCACTTAAAGCCTCATCTTCTATTCAAGAAGAAAGTGACAGAGAAGACTTGAATGAAATAGAAAAGGATGATGATTTTAGTTTCTTTGTAAACAAATTCAACAAGTTTCTAAGGAACAAAGGAAATCAAAGAAGAACAAATTTCAATCCAAAGAAAAAAGGAGAAGACTCTCCTTGTGTTCCAAAGTGCTATGAATGTAATTAACCTGGACATCTAAGAATTGATTGCCCCAGTTTCAAGAAAAGAATGGAGAAGTCTGACAAGAAAAATTTCAAAGACAAGAAAGCAAAGAAAGCTTACATCACTTGGGAAGATAACAATATAGATTCATCAAGAGATTCAGAAAATGAAGTTGTGAATCTGAGTCTCATGGCCAAAAACTATGATAGCGAAGAAGAGGTAACATCTTCTAACAATAACCTATCTATTTCCTTTGATGAACTTCAAGATGCATTTAATGACTTGCGTAAAGAATCAGTCAAATTTGCCAAACTGGTTTCAGTTTCTAAGAAAACAATTTCAAGTTTAGAAAAAGAAGTTATGAAATTAAATATAGAACTAGAAAGTCTTAAAACTGAAGTCAAAACATTAAAACAAAATGATACAAATCAATCTTCTACCATACAAGATATTAATAAAGTATCTCACTCATGTAAATGTTGTGATAAATTTAAAGTAGAAACTAAAGATCTAAAAGATTCTCTTGCCAAATTTACTCTTGGCAAAAATAATTTAGACATTATACTAGGAAAGCAAATATGTGTGTTTGATAAGGCTGGATTAGGATATAGACCTGAAAAACAACAGAAAATGTATAAAAACTTCTTTGCATCTTCTCAAAAGAATGGTTCTCCCTTCTTAACATGTTTTTACTGTGGAAAGAAAGGACATGGTGCATCAACATATTATTTTAGCAAAAATAGTAGTAACATTAAAATGATATGGGTTCCAAAAGAATTTTTGATCAAAACTAACAATCAAGGATCCAAGAAAATTTGGGTACCTAAGTCAAAAACATAATTATGTGAATGAAGGATTTCTTGAAGAAAAGCTGGTACATTTACAACAGATGTTGTAAACACATGACGGGAGATGCATCAAAATTTACTCATACATCTCCCAAGAAAAGTGGACATGTGACTTATGGAGACAACAACAAAGGTAAAATTCTTGGAATCAGAATAATAGGTACAAATCCATCTACCTCCATTGAAAATGTCATACTTGTTAATGGTCTTAAGCATAGTCTACTAAGTGTTAGTCAATTATATGATAAAGGTTTTCTAGTATTATTTGACTCTCATAATTGTGTTATTGAAAATAAACATGATAAAAATATAAAACATATAGGCTATAGAACTGATAATGTATACATGATAAATTTAGATAAAACATCAAATCATGCTCAATGTTTTCTTAGTAAAGATGATGATTCTTGGTTATGGTATAGAAGAATTGCTCATATAAACATGGAACATTTAAATAAACTAATTTCTAAGGATTTAGTAATTGGTTTACCAAAACTCAAATTTGAAAAAGATAGATTGTGCGATGCATGTCAAAAAGGAAAACAAGTAAAGGTTTCTTTCAAATCAAAGAATATTGTTTCTACAACTTAACCCTTACAACTTTTGCATATGCATCTTTTTGGTCCCTCTAGAACTATGAGTTTTGGAGGAAATTACTATGCTCTTATTATAGTTGATGATTATTCAAGATTCACATGGACATTATTTCTCACTCACAAAAAAGATGTTTTTCATGCTTTTAAGAAACTTGCTAAAATCATTCAAAACAAGAAAATATCAATATTGCATCTATTAGGAGTGATCATGGAGGAGAATTTGAAAATAAGGATTTGGAATCATTTTGTGATGAAAATGACATTGAACACAATTTTTCTGCACCTAGAGCCCCCTCAACAAAATAAAGTAGTTGAGAGGAAAAATAGATCTTTGGAAAAAATAGCCAGAACTTTGCATAATGATACAAATCTTTCTAAATATTTATGGGCTGAAGCTGTTAATATTGCATGCTACATAATGAATAGAGCTTTAATTAGACCAATCTTAAAGAAAATTCCATATGAATTGTACAAAGGAAGAAAAACGAACATTTCTCATCTTTATGTTTTTTGATGTAAGTGTTTTGTGCTAAACAACAGGAAAGACAACTTAGGTAAGTTTGATGCAAAATCTAATGAAGGTATATTCCTTGGCTATTCCTTGAATAGTAAAGTTTTTAGAATTTATAACAAAAGAAATATGATTATTGAAGAATCTATCCATGTTGTTTTTGATGGGACTAACCCTATAAGGCCAAGAAATGAGAAAGGGAACAAAGGCAAAGGAAATGGAAATGAAGAAGACTTTCAAATTGATGAAAATAAAACAAATATAGATCTTCCAAGAGAGTGGAGAACTTCAAGATATCATCCTCCTGATAATATCATCGGTGACATCTCAAAAGGGAATTCTCTCAAGATATGCAAAATGAATTTGAAATGTCCATGATGGGTTTAGGATGGAAAATGCTAAACACATGGCCACTCCTATGAGCACTGCTTGCTATCTGGATAAAGATGAAACCGGTCAGTCAATAGACATAAAGAAATATAGAGGTATGGTCGGATCTCTTCTTTATTTATCAGCAAGTAGACTTGATATAATATTTAGTGTTTGTATGTGTGCAAGATATCAAGCAAATCCCAAAGAATCTCACCTAAGTGTTGTTAAAAGAATAATGAGATATTTGTTAGGTACTATAAATCTAGGGTTATGGTATCCTAAGAATTCCTCTTATAACTTAGTAGGATACTCCAACTCTGATTTTGCTGGATGCAAAATTGATAGAAAAAGTACTAGTGACACTTTTCATTTCATTGGTTCTACTCTAGTATCATGGCATAGTAAAAAAAAATAGTGTTGCCTTATCCACTACAGAGGTGGAATATATTTTTGTTGGAAGTTGTTGTGCACAAATACTCAGGATGAAACAACAATTTTCTAATTATGACTTAATGCTTGATCATATTCTCATTCGGTGTGATAACACAAGTGCAATCAATCTATCTAAAAATCCTATTTTGCACTCTAGAACAAAGCATATTGAAATAAGGCATCATTTTTTTAGGGATCATGTTCAAAAAGGGGATTGTGTGTTAGAAATTGTTGACACAAAGAATCAGTTAGCTGATATCTTTACAAAACCACTTCCCAAAGAAAATTTCTTTGCTATTAGAAGAGAATTAGGACTCATAGACCCAATTAACTTAGATTCCTAGCCACTTTGTTTGATTATAATGTTTTGATTGTTTATAATGACTGTTTTTAATGGTTTTTTTGCCTGTTTATGATGATCGATTACTTTGAATGTTTATAATAATTACATTTGATGGTTGTTTTTCGTGATTGTTCATACTTATAAATGTTTTTGATTGCTTATAATCACATATTTGTCCTGATTTCTAGCATTATCTGTCTTTAATTTCCTTGATATTTCAAACTTTCTGGATTAAGTTTATTTCAGATTTGGTTCTTTATATTTCTAATTTGGACTTGTTCTTTATTTCTTCTTTGGTTGTTTTTCTATGAATGTTTTGGTCATTTATAAATACTGTTTTAGACTTGCTCTATTTGGTATGTTTAGCACTTGGTTGATTCCTTTGTGAATGATTGGTTATTATGTGAATGATTGTTTCTATTTCAGTGCTTTCGTCTTTTTGATGTTGCCAAAGGGGGAGAAAATCATGTAAGGTACAAGGTATATATATTTTTTTGCAAACTATTTTCTACTAAGCAATGATTGCAAAATTAAGGGAGAGTGATCGTCTCGCAAAAGAAATATTTTTCAGTAAATGATTTCAGTTGGTTGTCATCATAAAAAATGGGGAGAATGTGAATGTATTTGTATGAAGGTTTTGATGATACCAAGACAAAAGCAACACAAGTTTTATTTCAAGTACAAATCAAGACCAAGAAAACAAAGATCAAGAAGAAAGCTAAGTCTTAGTCTATCTTTGTTAAAAGAGTCTCTTAGTGATTGCAAAGGTTTGAACCTCACAACATAATTTTTAAATTGATTATAATAAGGTTTTAAAATATTTTTAATATTTTCTGAAAAAGGTATTTTTCCATTGGTAATTGATTACCAAGCATAGTAGTTGATTACGAGAAGCAAAATTATTTTAAAAAGCTTTTTCAGAAAATTTAAAATTTGAAATTTGAAATTTGAAAGTTGTAACCGATTACCACTTGTCTGTAATCGATTACCAGTAACGAAACTACAAAAATTCAAATTGAAAAACCATGACTCCTCATTACATAACTGTGTAATCGATTACTAGTGGAGAAATTTTAAAAGTTACTCTGAAAAGTCACATCCCTTCATAAGTTCTTGAAAAACCACCAAGAGCTTATAAATATGTGACTTATCTAGGAAAGTTTTTAGAGAGTTTTTCAAAACCTTATTGTCTTATTCTCTCAAAAACAAATCATTGGTCAAACACTTGCAAATCAATTAAAGATTCTTCTAAGAACTTCATCTTGTTTCTTCTTCTCTAAAAGAGAGAAAAACATTTGTACTTTCTTCTAAGACTTATTGAGATCAAGAGGTTGTTTGTCTCTTGAATTGTGAGTTTTCTGAATACAAGGGAAAGGGATCCCTCGGGTGTTCAGAAGTTGTAAAAAAGATTTTTATAAAGTTAGTGAAAATATCAAGTAGGTTGTTTGAGGACTGGACGTAGGTACAGGAAGTGGCCAAACCAGGATAAACTGAGTTTGCATTTCTCTTTTCCTTATCTTGATTACTTTATCTTGCATATTTTATTTATCTTGCACACTCGAAGTATTCTTTTGATATAATTTTCATCTTTATCTTCAATATTCCTAACATATATAGATTTAAAAGAGGATTTAGAAATCAATTAAATGAGAAACTTTTAACTTAATTCACCTCCCCTCTTAAGTTATTGAGACCATTTGTCCAACATAATAGTTTAACTTTTAAGTTCTTTTAAATATGATTTAAATATTTATGTAAACAAAACCTTTTACTAAAAAATTGTATCTAATGTTCAATATGTTTCAACCTAATAACAATTTAAAATTCTCTGGTAATGAAAAGTTTGATCGGCTTTGCAATTGGTTTTAATTGAAATTGATGTAACTCGCAAAACAAGAAAATGGTTTTGAAAAGTTGTATAGGATATGAAAAATTCTTGTGTGTTTTCTAAATTTTAAATAAAATAATTTTAATTGTTAGATTTTGTGAAATTATTTTGACTTACACAATTGGATCATATCCCTATTAATATAATAACGACAAAAGTATGATAACAAGTTATATATATATATATATATATATATATATATGGAGATAGAGAGAGAGGGAGAGAAACAATGTTATTTGACTTCTTTCTAACCTAGTAGGTTAAATTTACTAGATTGTTATAGATGATAAGGATTTGAAAAACACAAAAAAATGGCATGATCTCCTCTTAATCTCATTTTCGTGAAATGAATTCACTACAAATCAAAATCATAAATTCTAAATTATATTATTTATAGAACACCTTTTAAATATTATTTTGTCTTTATTATGATAATTATTGTATTGCTTTTATATTTTATTCTTTTTTATTACATAAACCATTTTTTACAATCCTCATAAATATCAAGAAACTATTCATTACATTCTAATTGACTTAGACACCTTGATATTAACAAAAAAAAATAAACATCAATGTTCACCTTTATTCATTATCATTAAGAGGAATTAAAGAGGAGAAATAAAATGTCTAGTAAATTAGTCTTCTGAAATAAAAGAGACAAAAATAGTGATTCCTAAAGGTGAATAGAATAACGATGTGAGGGGAGGTGACTGATTGAGAGCAAAATAACCAAACAACATTGGTTCTTAAGATGACATATTTTTCATCAAGGGGGCAATTAATGTGATAGAGGAAAAAGCTAGGATTATTTTTAAGGGGATTGGTCTACAACCGTTCTTGAAAAAGATATTCAAAATGGTGGAGGATCCAATCATAGGGTGAAGCTCGTCACAATTTCATGACTCGACTTTCACCAATTCTCAAAAACTATTCTTCCCAAGTATTTCAAGTATAATAACTTCTCCAACTTCCTACGCTAGCTTAACTACTATGTTAGTTCTCCAATTTCTTAATTTTTCTTTACATATTGCATTCATTATTCATTTCAATGCTTGAGAGTTCACTTTTTTTTTAAAAGTAATTGTTTATTTTAAGATTTTACAAAATGTAAAATATAATAATTATTTTTTGGGGGAAAAATGAAACATTAACATGCACTTAATTTGTACTTAAAATTTGAGTGTTTGTTTCATCTCAAGTTGTGTTAGTAAGGTACTTTTGCATAATTAAGATTATTCTAAAGTAGCAATAGGAAAATAAAAGGAAGAGAGAGTAAGTGACAGGTATAATAAGTGATATGATAGAAAAACATAAAAATTATTCGAGATTAAAATTTAGATAGAAGAGAAAGAGTGTATATGTGCATAACGGTTGTTTATTTATATTATAGAATTATAATTAAAAGTATTTTTAGAGCAAATTGTTCAAAGATAAAATTATTTATAAATAGAAAATTACTATGATATTTTTTTTTACCTTATTTCAACAAAGCAATGATTTGTTTTTGTTATGCTTAAATATGCTATTAATTCTTGAAATATTGTTGCATTTTACTTTTGGTTCCTTTTTTTCTTGACTTTTGGTCTTATACAATTTTTTAATTTTTGGTCCTTGATATTTTGTTTTAGTTCTTTTAATATATTTATTTTTCTTTTTAGTCCTTATAATATTTTGTTCATTTTGAATTAGTCCCTTTGAAAATATTTGATAGGGCCTAAACTAGATGATATATATTTTATAAGGACTAAAATAGAAAATAGATTCATAAAGATGACCAAAATAAAATAGCAAAGACCAAATAAAAAAAAGGAATTTTATAAGCACCAAAAGTCAAGCAATTTTTAGGGACCAAAAGCAAAAATGACAATATTTCAGAGATCTAAAACATATTTAAGACTTTTTAATATATTTTTTTAAAAAATAAGTGATTGTTTTTCAAATTTAAATAAGTAAAGGCGCTGTTAATAATTCGATACTCTTAAAAATTAATTTGTATGAGTATTCATTTTTACCAATGAAAAGCACACAAATATGGAAGGCTAAATACTATATTAAATTTGGACGTTATACAAAGATAACTTTGTTGTTTGTCTTTAATTTTATTGTATAGGGGTTTAGGAAGGTTGATTCATAGTGTTGTTTGGAATTTGCAAACGAAGGATTTCATGGAGGGAAGAGACATTTGTTGAAGAATATCACAAGAGTAAGTAATAAGTTGTGTAATAAACAACTTCAAAATAAAACATTTTGTGTGCTTGAAGTTTGGCTTGAGAAGTGAAGTTGGGAAACTTAAGAAGGAACAAACCATGTTAGCATCAAAATTTATGAAGCTCACACAACAACATGAGGATTTGCAAGTTCAAATGACCAATGTTGAAGAATTTAGTGTGTTGAGTTAAAGCAACATGAAATATTAGCTTTCCTCACAAAAATGGTCCAAAAGCTTGATAATGTTGAGCAATTAATGTAACAGGTGAAGCAAAAAGATGGGTTTGATAGGCTAGACATGATTAAGAGATACAAATTGCTAAGCACAAACACCACCCTAATGTTAGTTATAAACAACAAGGTTGTGCAGTAAATTATTTCTTATTTGGGACTGAGACTAGAACTATCATCTACTCTCCTATGAAAGATGATTTATGTAAATCTATGCAAGGGTTAAAGATTATTGGTTATGATGCATCACGTGCTTATGATGTTGTGCTAGAAAAATTAATGATGGAGAGTTTAGGTGAGAATATCTATCACAAGTTTAAGAGTTTGATAAGTTAGTCGGTCGATTGGGTTGGGTCCACAAGTGGATTGGTGGAGCAAACTACATGAATCTGCTCAACTTGACAATGTAAAGTTGTTGTGAACTTTTTCAGCCTTTTGGTTTTGAATTTTTTGTCCAATAGAGTTTTTGTTCAAATAATTATGTATTCATAGGTTGCAACTTCCTAAAGGAAATTTATGTTGATGTTCTACTACAAGAAAATGATAAAGGGCTAAAATATGCAAGACTTGATTGATTTCTCATATCAATTTTATAAAATCAAGGAGAATTTTTGTGCTTTTGTTTTGGCTGAGTCAAAGTTATTGTTGTAACAATAATTTATGGCAAACCGAAAAAATTACTGGCTGAGTCGTGGACAATGTCGCTTTCTTTAAGACGTTTCATGGCACTGCCAAAAATTGTGCAAGCAGACTATCAACCACGAAGTCCCCAGGATAAAACAGCCCAGATCACTGTATAAGATTCCCACTGCACTGAGGGAACCTTTCTAGAATTACACCCTCTTGTATGACTTGAAAAGTCACTCTAAAGCCACCCAAAAATATGACTTGAAAAGTCACTCTAATAGCCAACCGAAAAATATGACTTGAAAAGTCACTCTTATAGCCAACCGAAAATATGAATTAAAAAGTCACTATTATAGCCAACCAAAATTTTAGAGCGACAGAAAGAAAGAGGGAGAAGTTTGCCGGAAATGCATCGGCTGAAATATGTGAGGGAGAAAGAAAAGTTGAGGAAATGCTTCTCAGCTGGGACAAAAAAAATGAAGAAAGAGGCTCTCTATATATAGGGAGTGAAACACTATTCAAGTGTTTATCCTGAGCGATGTGGGACTTGAAACCTTTTTTTTCTTTTTTTTCAAACTTTCACCCATTTTCTCCTTTGTTCTAACAATTATTAATAATGTTTTGTAATTCAATTTTCCTAGCTTTTGTGTAGGTAAGTTTTCATTTTCCCAACTTATCTATCTATCTATGTGTGTGTGTAAAATTCACTTGAACTTTCTACAACCGTTGTATAAAAAGCTTAAACTCTTTAATAGACGTTGATTCGAGGAAACAATCTAAAACTTAAAATTTGATTGTTATCAAAACTTAAATACTATAATAACAACTGATTTGAATCAATCTTTTTGCTTCCATCATATTTTTTTGTTCTTCCATGATTTCAATTAATCTTATATAATTTTAGGTGCTCTTTCTTTTAAAAAAATGAATATGAAAAATTATTTAATAGAAATTATTTATTTTTAATATATTATTGTGTTTATAATTATTATCTTTTATATATTTATCAAAATAATTAGTTTGATTCCTATGGATCAAAATAATTAGTTTCAAATGAAAATGTATTTAATGTTTCTTATATCATTTTATTCAAATCATAAATATTTCCTATATATATAAATGATTAAATGTTATAATAATAAAAATGAGTATTATATTAATTTTATTCAATGGTAAATTATTTATGTAAATTTATTTCATAGAAATTAATGATTATTATTTTTCTATTAATAAAAATTAGTAGTTTTAATTCATTTTATGCAAATTTGATTCACACAATTCATCCTCAAACTTAATATCTTCTTCTCTATTTGTGATTTTCTTATATATATATATATATATATATATATATATATATATATATATATATATATATATATATATATATACCCTTTGTCTTTTAACTTGCAACAATGATACCTTTTATACGTATAAGAGGTGAAAGTTTTTACAGCAATGTATCATCAAATGAATTTGGCCAAGAATGGTATCGGAGATTGAGATCCAAACATGTCTTTTATTTTTTCTTTTGTTCTTTCCACATAGGTATTAACTCTACACATTTTTTTCTTTTTTTTCTCCTATTTTACTATTATGTTATTTAATATTTTAGTCATTATTGGTCATCTATTTCATGTATTTTTATATTTTTTTTCCTTTTTTGTTGTATTATAAATGATGCATACATTTTTATCTTTCCTCATTTTGAGCTAAAAAATCAATATTTCTATTTTTATTTTCTATCTTCAAATTGCAATATTGTTTTATTTAACAAGACATGAAGAAACCTCATATTATTGATGATATCTAGAGTAGTATATGTACTATGTAGTCGATTCACATTTCATAATTGGGATGAGTGGCGAGGTGATATATTTTGGAGCACTAAAAATTTCTCCACATTGCAACATTAGATGGATGAGTGGAAGTTTTTCAAAGTCTAGAACAGGTCTAAATTATGACCTATTTTTTGTTGGTTTATATTTTTTTCACAATTTTGAACAGATATTTATTTTTGTATATTTTTTCACGAGTCTTTATTCAGGGTATTATTTTGCAGGAAAATTATGTTAAGCAATACATAATTTACAACACTATTATAATAATAATAATAATAATAATAATAATAAAGTTTTTTCAAAACAGTAAATTAATTATAAGTCATTATGGTATCATTCTTATAAATGTAGACTTTAAATATTAGTAAATATTCATTATGTATCATAAATATAGAATAGTTGTTGAACATTCAAATATATAATAATTCTTATAAATAAACAACTTTAATAATAATAATAATAACAAATTTATTTCATAATGAGAAATTATAAGATTTATAAAATTTTTTCTTATAAATTCATACCTTAAAAATAATAATAGTTGTTATGTAGCATATATATAAAATAATTATGCAGTATTCAATAATAATGTTTTATTATTTTAATAATGTTGTCTTTAAAAATTCACTTAGAATGAGATTTTTTTTTTATAAAAAGTTATTATTAAAATAAATTTTAATTCTTAAATTAAATTCATTTAAAAGTTATTTATAAATATCAAGTACATGTTAACACAATATCAATGATAATGAAAATTAATACTTAAATTTAAATAATTATATATTATATATTCATATATGTTTAAATTCTTTTTAGATTTACACTTTTCATATTTGTGTTGCATCACTGCTGGTATGTTACTATTTGGAGATAGAAAAAATCAATATAACTTTTAATCATCTTCATCATTTTAATGTAATTAAATTTATTATGCTACTAAATATTTTAAAAATTAATAATTTTCTTTATAAGCTATATTTTAAAAAAGTACTAAACACAAACATATAAAATATATGATTTAAACAAACTCTTGCATCACTTGAGTTTAAAATCTAATATAAAGTTATATACTAGGCTATTCATATGTGAGCCTTTCATATGATATAACAAATACTTTGTTTGATGTTATTAGCCAAATATATAATATGACTAAATGATTATTTTAATCTTTTATCTTTTAAAAAGTTTTCTTTACTTTTTTAACTTATTTATTTTGTTAAAATGGCTATTTAACTTTTAGAGGTCGTGGACAATCAACTTTAGAAGAAGAGGAGGGGGAGTTTTCAAATGCAAGAAGTCATGAAAGAAGGCGAAGAGACGAACCTAGAAAAGATAATCATTTGGGGAGCATTAAGATGATAATTCCTGCGTTTGAAGGTAAAAATGATCCTGAATTATATTTGGAGTGGGAGAGAAAGGTTGAACATGTGTTTGATTGCCATAATTATTTTGAGTAGAAAAAAGTTAAACTAGTTGTTGAATTCACCGATTATGCTAGTATTTGGTGGGATCAACTTGTGACTAATAGGCATAGGAATGGTGAAAGACCTATTAGTAGATGGGAGGAGATGAAGACTGTCATGAGAAAGAGATTTGTACCTAGCCATTATCATAAGGATTTGCACAAAAAATTGCAAACTCTAACTTAAGGTTCCATGAGTGTGGATGACTACTACAAGGAGATGGAAATAGCCAAGATTAGAGCTAATGTTGAAGAAGACCCTGAGGCAACTATGACCAGATTCATTGGATGTCTAAAGAAGGATATAGTCGATGTGGTAGAATTGCAACATTATGTGGAGATGGAGGACTTGCTGCACAAATTTATTCAAGTGGAGAGACAATTGAAAGCTAAGAGTACTTACAAATTTGCTTCCACTTCTTCATGGAGGTCAAATTGGCAAAACAACAAATCTGTGGCCAAGTCAAAAGATGAAGCTAAGTCCAAAAATTCATTTGTTGCACCTAAAGGTAAAATGGAAATTAATTCATCTTCTAGATCTCATGATATCAAATGTTTTATGGTGTCAAGGAGTTGGACATATTGCTTCTCAATGTCTAAATAAAAGAGCCATGATATTGCTGGATAATGGAGACATAGAGAGTGTGCGCTCAAGTGATGATGAAATGACATCATTGGAGGATTGCAATGATGTTGATGTTGTTGAACTTGTAAATGGAGATGTGTTTGTTACTAGGTGTGCTCTTAACATGCAGCCTAAGGTAGGAGGTGATACGGAGCAATGTGAACATAGTTTTCAAACAAGAAGTCACACAAAAGACAAGGTATGCAATTAGATCATTGATATTAGAAGTTGTACTAATGTTGCTAGCACCTTTTTGGTTGAGAAATTGGGTTTGCCCACATTAAAACACCCTAATCCATATAGGCTTTAGTGGCTGAATGATTGTGGAGACATAAAGGTGACCAAGTGTTGGTTTCTTTGTCCATTGGTAAATACAAGGATGAAGTTCATTGTGATGTGGTACCTATTCATGTTGGGCATATACTTCTAGGGTGTCCATGACAATTTGATAGAAAGGTTACACATGATGGTTACAAAAATAGATATGCTCTTGTTTTGAACAATTGCACCATTGTGTTAACACCTCTCTGGTACACTGAGGCCTATGTGGATCAAATCAGAATGGTAAGAGAGTGTAAGTTGAGAGAAGAACAATTAAGCATTCAAGAAAAAGATAGAAAGGAAAAGAAAAAAAATAATAAAAAAAGAAGACAAAGAAGAGAAAATTAAGAAAGTGAATGCATTCGCAAAGAAAAGAGAGGTTGAGAGTGCTTTGATGGCTACAAAGTAGCTATTTGTACTCATGTACAAGGATATTTATTTTAGTAACGATCTTACCTCTTCTTTGCCCAGTGAGGTTGTTTCCTTGTTACAAGAATTTGTTGATGTTTTTGCAGAAGCAATTCCATATGGATTACCTCCTTTAAGAGGTATTGAACTTAAATTGATTTCATTCCCGGTGCTTCACTTCCAAACAGGCCAACCTATAGGGCAAGTCCAAAAGAAGCAACGGAGATTCAAAGGCAAGTTGATAAGTTCTTGCAAAAGGGGGATTTGTAAAGGAAAGTCTTAGCCTATGTTTTGTTTCTGTGGTCTTAGTTCCAAAGAAAGATGGGAACATCCGCAAACTGCCGAGCCATAAATAAAATCATTGTAAAGTATAGATATCATATCCCTAGTTTAGATGATATGCTTGATGAATTGCATGATTTGTGTGTGTTTTCTAAAATAGATTTGAAGAGTGGATAATATCAAACCTGCATGAAAGAAGGTGATGAATGGAAAATGGTTTTTAAAACAAAATATGGTTTATACGAGTGGTTGGTGATGCCATTTGGTTTAACTAATGCACCCAATACCTTCATGAGGTTAATGAACCATGTTTTGCATGCTTTCATTGGGAAAATTGTTGTGGTGTATTTTGATGATATTTTGATCTATAACAAAACATCAGAGGAACATGTTGATCATTTACATATTGTTTTTAATGTTTTGAGAGAAAATAAATTGTATGTCAATCTTAAAAAGTGTTCTTTTTGCCTTGAATCTGTTGTGTTCTTGGGTTTTGTCATTAGCTCGAAAGGTATAAGTGTGGATGAAGAAAAGGTAAAGACAATTAGGGAATGACCTGAGAATGCTAATGAGGTAAGAAGTTTTCATAGTTTAGCAAGTTTTTATAGAAGATTTGTAAAAACTTTAGTTCACTTGCTACACCTTTAAATGAACTTGTAAAAGAGGATGTGGTGTTCAAGTGGACTGATGTGCATGAGAAAACTCTTTTAATTTATTGAAAGATAACCTGACCAATGTACCTTTACTTTGTTTGCCTAATTTTGATAAAGCTTTTGAAATTGAATGTGATGCTTCTGGCGTTGGAATATGTGTTGTACTGATACAGGACTCTAAACTAGTTGCATACTTTAGTGAAAAGCTTCAAGGAGATTGGGTCAGTGTTTCATATGAGGAAGGAAAGGTTTCGTGCTGCTCCAAGAAAATCCAAGTTGCAACCAAGAGGAGATGAACCTTTTCAAGTTCTAGAAAAGATAAATGACAATGCTTACAAGCTGGACTTGCCAAGAGAATATGATAACATAAGTGTTACCTTTAATGTGGTTGATCCATCTTTCTTTGATGTAGGTAACGAATTGGATTCAAGGACAAATCCTTTCGAAGAGGGAGGGAATGATGGAGGTGCAACCAGCCCGTCTAATGATCCTTTACATAGGAAGCAAGCATTGCAAAGCTTGATTCTAAAGATCAAAGAGAAAGTAGACCAATGTGAAGTAAGGGCTGCACCTAATTAGGTCACTCTCCTTCATGAAGATGTTTTGAGGCCAACTTGAAGAATCACGTCATGAAGCCCAATTTACAAAAACATCGATAGGCTAAGTTGATCAATTTTGGTGGAGTATTGATATTGGACTGATTAGATAATAATTAAGTCCAACATGGATGGACCAATCACTAGAACAAGGAGTATGAGATTTCAAGAAGAGTTTGGCAAGAGACTAAATTTTCTCAGGAAGAAAAGAGAAGAGGAAGCAAAACTAAAA
The DNA here is from genome assembly GCF_000004515.6 of Glycine max. Taxonomy (NCBI): domain Eukaryota; kingdom Viridiplantae; phylum Streptophyta; class Magnoliopsida; order Fabales; family Fabaceae; genus Glycine; species Glycine max. The sequence continues at coordinate 15,505,719 of NC_038251.2, read as the reverse complement.
AATTTTAATCGATTTTCTTTAGAATATGATTTATTTTCATTTTTAATTGTATTTTGGGCCTATTTTTGGACTTGTAATGGGTTGTCATGACCTTTTTTGTTATCTTAAAGTCATTTGATTATTAGATTAATTATTGGGCCTTGGGCCTAAATTAGAGTTATTAGTTGGTGTACAAATAGACTCCTTAAACACTTTGTTGTTTGAAGATTAATGAAATTTGAGAGTTTCTTTGTTGTAAGAGTTTTTCCTTTTGTTCTTAGGTTAAGGACTGATAGTGTTGGTTCTAACTGTATGTCGCGGTCACGCTCCTTTAGATAAATTTGGTTCTACGAACATATTGCGGTTAGAGTTAAGTTCCTTCCTTTCTAAACCTGTTTTCAAGACAATCCTAAGTGTCCTCTTATCAGAGTGACTTGTACACTGAAATATGTAAATAAGGGTGCATATTGTAATTGTATGGATTGAGGATAGACACATCTTGTGCTTCTTTCCTTGCCATTTTTCGTTGATAAATTTTCTCGTCTTTCATAAAAAAATCTTAGTAGATTTTGCTTTTATAGACATGTATAAAGTATTGACAATGACATTTGAAAGATTAAGTTTATTTAAATGAGCACTTGAGCATATTTCTTCTTCAAACTTCAAACAACATTTCTAGTAGTAAAGATATGAAATGAGTTTGACTTTTCTTTTGTTTTTGTTCCCTTCATTGTGTGTTATGTCCTTAATTTTGTTCAAGAGGTGATCTTTTACATATGTTACATCCAAACAGGTCAATCATTACTTTCAATTAAGTAAGTTATTTTTATAATTGTAACTAAGTATAAAATAACTCCTGCTTAAAAAATCACTTTATTTAAAAATACTTTTTTTTTTCTGTCTAAATAAACTCACTCAAGTAGAATAGTTATCTTATTTTATTTATTTTCAATTTACAACTTCTTAAATTTTTCAAACCAGCTGAAACTGAAAACTCAAAACATAAGGGGGTGTTTGATTTGACTGTTTTCTATTTTCATTTTCACTGGAAATAGAAAATGGTGATGAAAATGTGTTTGGTTGAATTTTTAAAAACATTCTCAGTGAAAATATTTTCTCAAACGAATCAAAAACTGAAAATAATAAAATCTCATTTTCAGTTGAAACTAGGAACATCATCTTTGGTAAAATGAAAACGTGCTTTTAAGTAAATCTAAAAATACATTTCATTTTGAAAATGCATTTTCAGTGTTTTTATTTCTTGAAAACAGAAAACAAGAAGTCAAACCAAACATGTTTTGAGAATTCTAATCTTTTATAAATGAAAACAATTTACAAACCAAACAAACTCTGAAAGTTTAATTTTAAATAACTTTAAAACTGGAAACAAAAAATTACTCCGGAGATTTAAATTAAAGTTAGTTTGGTTCAAATTAATTATTTCACGTTGTTTTATTTAACCTAATAAGCACTCTCCTAGTTTTATATTCTGTAATTGCTCTACTAATATCAATTAAGACAATAAAAAATATTGGCTGGATGTTATGTTTTAATTTTTATTTTAATTAGTATTCAAAGTTGTCATCTTATTCGTGAGGGTCACTTGTTAGATAAATAATTTATTCTTCCTCGATAAGATCAATAATTACCGTCATTAAGTAAAATAAGCAATAAGCTATATGGCACATTGGCACTAGACTAAATTGATTTGAAGTAAGGAAGTGAAAGAGTAATGAACAAGGATAAAATATCCAGTATATACAAGACTTTTGTATATATTATAAAAATATCTAATACATAAATCACTAAGACTGTATACATGCAATATTATTTTCATTAAATAATAATATATAATCGTACCATTATTTCAGTTTAAAATATCGTGCAATTTGATTATTTCTTTTCAAAATTATGTTTTTATGCGTAAAAAATAAATCACATGCCTTTTTAATTATGTTTACTTGAATTGGTCAATATTATCCTTGCTTTGTCCGAGAAATTTTGACTATCATATTTATAAAAACAACTTTACTTTTATATTGTTTTAGTGTCCCGTATGGTATGCTGTATTAAATTCATATTTTATAATTTATAAAACTACCTTTTATATTAGTTTAAATTTTTAATATATTATTAATTGTTTAGTTTGAATTTTAATAAATGTATGATAATAGATATGTCAATAATTCAAAAAAATATCAATAAATATTTAAATGTATTTTTATATATGCTCCAAAATATTATTATTATTGAAGATATTTAGGTAAGATCCTTTTACTTTAGTGATGTTATGCATGTTTTATTTTGACTTTTTTTATGATTTAGTTTATTTTTTATTTTTTTATAATAGTACGAAGTATCTAGTAACTTTCTTTTAATAAAAAAATTAAATGTTAAAAATAAAAATTTATATTCACAAATAAATTAAGAAAATTTCCTAATAAACACTAATTATACTATTTTTTATGACTTCATGGAGCTCAAGAAAAGACATTAATTTGTCTATTACCGCTAATTTTACCGTCACTAAATTACTATTCACAAATGATTTTTTTTACGTGAACACATTTTTTTATATTATCAAGCTAGTTTTGTAATTAGATTAAAAGTTAAAATATAATTTTAAAATTTTGGATAATTTATATCCTCATTATTTGTTGTTATTCATTTGTTACTTGTATAAGCGAACGTTGTTTTGTGGCAAAGTTGATAGTCTCTATATGTGAAGTATGGTGATTTTTTGCTTTGAACTATGAAGTGTGGATTTCTAAAACTCGAAAAATTGTTGATGCTGGTGTGTTTAATCGTTTAGTAAAGATGTTTAACTTATCTGATTGTTTCTCTATAATTTAATTGTAATATTTTGGGTATGAATCATTTTAATTAGAATTTGATTCAATCTGATTTTAGTCAAACTATTATTCATTTGTTTATGGGACTGATGTTTATAAAATGTTAAAATTTAAGACGCTTGGTTTGATTGAGTAAGGTTATTTTTCTAGTATGGTAGAATTTTTATTTTTTATTTTAATTTCCTTTGAAGCCTTTTGTGTACTAAAAAAAGATAAATTAGAAAAAAGGAAAATAATATAATTTTACCTTAAAAAAAGTCAAACCAAATGAAAAATTATGAAAAGATAAATTATTTGAAAAAAAGAAAAGAAAGAAATATTACTATTAAAGAAAAAGTAAATATATAAACTAAAAAAGAAAAAAAATATAAACTAAACCTTGTTGGAATAATATAATAAAACTTCGCTTATCTTATTTGGTAAAACCTCTCATTTAAGTCTTATGTATTATGTATTATTTCAGTAGTTTGAAAGTAAAGAATGCAAAATAACATTAACAAATAAATTTATAATACTAAATATTAAACAAATGTGTAAAAAACATTCAAATAAAACTGAAAAAGATAAAAGATAATTACATTAGATGAAGAATAAAAAGGTCGATACATTTGCTCCATTGAAACTGAATAAACCAAAAGGAATAAAAAGTGTCTGTAATTAACTATTTCAAAAGAAAATAATAAAAATAAAATTGAAAATAATAATAGATTAAAAGTAAAGAAAATGAAAATAACATAAAAAATAAATTCAATATTAAACAAATTGTGTGAAAAGCATTCAAATAAAATTGAAAAAGATAAAAAAAACTTACCATAGAGAAAGAATATAAAGGTGATGCATTTGTGTCTCTTCTCTATATTAAATCAAATGTAATTAATTGCATCTAATATTTATTGTAGATTGAATAATGCCCTAATAAAATAAAATGGAAAATAAAATAGAATCTATTTACATAATATAATAGAATAATATTTATATGAATGAATAATTGAATTAATATATGCGATTTAATAATAATCTTAGAGGAAATCAAGAGTTATCAAGTCACATCATTTAATAGAGCAAACCTTTTAAATAATATAATAATAATAATATATAGTAGATAGCAGAATAGAATAATATTAAGAAAGATTAAGATTAACGAGACGTTTAATAAGATATAAGTTTTTTCATATCCGATAATTATGAATTATGAAAAAATCAATTCCTGAAAATATATAAAATCTGTTTAATTAGTCTTAATATATTTATTAAAAATTAAATGTTCAAAATACCTAACTAAAACTTTCCTCCACTTGAAAGAGTTGAATTTCTCCTTCCCTCCTTAAGAAAGTTTCCTAATAATATTTTTTTAAAAAAATGAGCTAAAATTAATTATCAGGAATTATACTTTCCTAATATTTTTTTATTAATTACAGACTAAACATAAAAATCATAATTTTCTATTTTAAAATTCCTGAAAAATTAATAATTTTTGGTCTAGCAAATGCCCGTAAGAGGATTAAGATTATAATTATTATTACCACTGTTACTTTTATATATTAAGACTAGGATAAAATTAAGATTAAGATAAGATTATTATTATAAATAGTAAAATACTAAAATAAATATTAAAAGATAAATAAAGGGAACGGAATGCTTTGGCTTAAAAGGAGGGAGAGGAGAAAAAAGATTGGATTTAGACGCCATTGTCAAACCCTTTTCACTTCTCTCTAGGGTTTTAGCACTCTCTCTCTCTCTCGTTTTCGTTCTTCCTTTCTGCCTCTCTCAGTCACACACCTTCTCGATGACCAACGACAACATCGCCGTGACAGATCTCACTTCTGGTTCGCATCTCCTTCTTCTTACACTTCATTCTTTTCTTTCTTTTTCTCAATCTTCTTTTTGCTTCCCTCTATGTGCAGCCCTCAATGAAGAGAATCGCGCCGACCTAGTCAATGCTCTCAAGGTTTGTCAATCCCTGAAATATGAATTTTTACTTTTTTTTTTCTTGCTGTTTCTCTCATGTAAAAAATTGAAGAATGATTGGATTCTTTTGTGTGTGTTGCTGGAAAGCAAGTTTTTTGGTTTTGTTTCTGTATTTGGGTAATTGTTTAATGTATAATTATGTAATTTGTGGGTGTTTTGAATTTTGTGTGCAGAGCAAGATTCAGAGTCTGGCTGGGGCGCATTCTGATGTTCTAGAGACTCTATCCCCGAATGTCAGGAAGCGTGTTGAATCTCTTAGAGAAATTCAGGTATATCCTCATTCCTCCAATTGTAATTTTTTTCAGTTTTGATGCTACTATTGTGGGGTGCTTATGCTTTATCTTTTTGTTGGTTTATTGTGTAGTTTATCCATTCATATGAACATTTTATCAGTGAAATCATTATGATGTTGATGCATCTAAAGATCACATTTTGATAGGGATAATTGATTTCTGGAGTTTCTGATTTCTGTTGGACTTTTGTATGATCAGAAACTTAGCTTTGGCTGAGGCAAACCATTTTTGCAATGTTGTAAAATTCTTTTTCATTATTTCATTTGTTTTTCATGACTTTTTTGTTTGTACCCTGACTACTTATCTATATATCTTGTGAGGGTAAAATAATTGATTTGAGTTTTGATTTTTGAATTGGAGTATGATCTCTATGGTTACACCTTTTTCATTGATTGTTTTGACATGAGCTTCCCTGTTATTAATCTGTGTTTGTTTTTTAATTAGCTGTCTTGCAAAGATGAGTGAATGTGGTGTTGCATAATGTCAGCTTCTTAATTTTTTTTATGGGACTTTACAGGGTAAACATGATGAACTAGAGGCAGACTTCTTGAAGGAGAGAGAAGCTCTTGAAGCAAAGTACCAAAAACTGTATCAGCCATTGTACACAAAGGTATCCTGAGGATTCTGTAATGTAGAGACTTGCATATGATGTTTAAGTTATCTTTCTCTGTGTTGCATAATTTGGTTGCATAATCTGCTTCTCATGGAATACCAAACTTGATGATTTTTTTCTTTCTGTTATTCAATTTGAGCATACTTAATGTTCTTTAAATCTGTTTTGAAATTCTTGATTTTGATCTGTATTGGATTATTTGATTTTTTGATTAATAGCTTTGTCACTGAACTTATTATAAATGGATGTAGCGCTATGAAATTGTAAATGGTGTTACTGAAGTGGAAGGGGCAGCAAATGAATCAACAGATGAATCAGAAGAGAATAAAGGTAGTAACAATAGAAATGACACCTTATTCTTGTGTCGTTTCAATTCTCTGAAGCAATTTACTTGTGACTTGTGTAGAGAAAGGAGTGCCTTCTTTTTGGCTCAATGCAATGAAAAATAATGATGTGTTAGCTGAAGAGGTTAGTCAATGGTGTTCCAACTGTTAACTTCTTCCCCCTGAATGTTCTGACTTCTGAGTTTTGCATCAAAGTTACATTTTTAGATGGACCAAAAAAATTGCTTTTCTAGTGATCCTTTCACTGCTTCTTTATTAACTAGATTTCAGAGCGTGATGAAGGTGCTCTCAAGTTTCTTAAAGATATCAAGTGGAGCAGGATAGAAAATCCTAAAGGGTTCAAGCTTGATTTCTTCTTTGATACCAATCCTTACTTTTCAAATACCGTCTTGACAAAAACATATCATATGATTGATGAGGATGAACCTATATTGGAGAAAGCAATTGGGTATGGTGTTCATTTTACATGATGCTATTATGTAATCTGTTTCCATTGTTTACAATCATGATGAAAAGGTCTGGCTTGATGTTGATTACGGTTTTGTCTCTTTTTTTTTAATAGGACGGAAATTGAATGGTACCCGGGAAAATGCTTGACTCAGAAGGTTTTGAAGAAGAAGCCTAAGAAGGGTTCAAAGAATGCTAAACCAATTACCAAAACTGAAAGCTGTGAAAGCTTCTTCAATTTTTTCAAACCACCAGAAGTCCCTGAAGATGATGCTGACATTGATGAAGATTTGGTATGATGACAATCTTTCTCGATAAACCTAAGGCTAAAAATAAATATGAAACTTTTGTATATTGCTATAATAACTGAATTTTTTCAACAGGCTGAAGAACTTCAGAATCAGATGGAACAAGATTATGACATTGGGTATGCCTAATTGTTGCTACCTTTTGCTTGTATGAGCTACCTTATATTTTTATTGTCCAAGCTGTTGCTTGCTCTTCTTATGCTGTCTAAGCAAAACTGTTGTTGCTCCTTGCATCTGTATTCTTGAATATATTCTTAGTTAATCTTGATTCTTGTTTAGGTCAACATTAAGAGATAAAATTATCCCTCATGCTGTATCATGGTTTACTGGGGAGGCCGCTCAGGGAGATGAGTTTGAAGACCTGGAGGATGATGAGGACGAAGAGGAAGATGAGGACGAAGATGAGGACGAAGAGGATGACGAGGACGAAGACGATGAAGAGGAGGATGACACTAAGACTAAAAAGAAGGTATACTGTTAGTTGATATTGAGTGTTGAAACCTTGATTGATTCTTTATTCAAGGTTTGAACGTGAATTAATGCATTTATTTTTCACCTGAACTGTGTTGTCAATTTCCTTTGGAATGTTGCTGCAGTTATCTGCTGTTAAGGTAAGATATTTTGATTTTGTTATCTGATTAAAATTATATGGACACATGATTTCATCCAATAGTGTGTTTTCTGTTTTAAATTTGTTTGCTTGATGTTGTATAGTTCCATTCTCTTTATTTTTCATGGCTCTGGTCATTGCATTTCTGATTTCCATTTTGGGTCTTCAGAAGAGTGGTAAGGCACAGGCTGGTGATGGTGATGGTGAGCGACCTCCAGAGTGCAAGCAGCAGTAATTGTTTGTTTCTTCGGAGTATCATGTGGCTGATGGGTGTTTTTGAGGTCCTATGGTGCCTGACGGGAAAGTGGGTTTCAATTTCATGCAATTTTTCATAGTCCTTGATTCATTTTCCTCCCTAGATCCGATAGTCTGAATTTATTGAGTCAATTTCTCCTTTTTCCCATATTTTGGGAGAATGTGGTTATATATTTGTAGTCAGGGATGCTGTGATTTGTTACTGTTGGAATTTGTACGTCATTCCAGACACTTCACATATATTATAGGTTGTGCTTTGTTACTATAATTTTTCTTATTAATTTATTTATTCACAATTTTGTTAACTTGAATTTATATTGAGGCAAGAAGTTCATTTTTCCCCCTGCTTTTTGTCCATTTCTCCAAGAGGTCTTTATTTTCAATGCTAAACTTAAGGGTTAACTATGTTTTTAGGCTTGCAAATAGGGCAATATTTACTCATTTACTCTGTCCTTAAAAAATTGAATTTTTAAAATACCGTACAAGCATAGGAGGTCCATTTTAGAGATCTGGGTCTGGCTGTAATGTTTTTGAATAAAAATTGAAGTAATAAGGTGACGCAGTTGTACGGAGTCCTTGTAATTAATGAACATAAGATATTGAAACATTTAGCATCTAGTCCTGATATTTAATATACTTAACAAGGTTGAAACCTCATGAAGCATTAACGGGCTACCTAGAACTATGGTGAAAGGTAAGGACATGCCTGAAGAGTAAGCGTACTATATGTTGTGTCACCAAAAAATTGTTCTAGTTCACAATAAATCCCGATATCCTTTATAGCAAGATCTAGTGCAGTCTAAAAAATAAATCACATTTCCCTCCATCTGAAGACCACCGTTGCAATAGGTGCCATATAAAGTGAAAGGTTCATGGAATTCAGCTTTTCTCTAAACACCATGAGTGTAAAAGAAAATAATATTTTGGTTTACAATTGAGTGAACAATAGTTGGACCGAGTGTGATAAGAGTCTATAAAGTTCATTAGCTCAATCATATTGGCATGATAAGGGCAAAAAGGAAAGACTTACTACCCCTATGGGGGCAACAATCTTGAAGCATTATTTAAATGAAAGCTTGGTTACCTGGCAGCAAAAAAATGTTGCATATTGCTCTTGAGTTAAGGTATAGTGTTAAACTTATGCGTGTTTTTTTTTTTTTTTTTTTCTGGACTTCCCATAGTGCTTTTGAAATGACCATTCCAGAAATAATTTGGAGAGTGCAAAAAACAATTCTAGAAATGCTGAAATTAATTACCTAAACTCATTGTTATTGTATCCTTACTCTTGTTAAAAGAGTTTTTCATAATTGTTTGATCGGCTTAATATTTTGATATGATGATTGGTACTTGAGATAGAATTTGTATTGTCGGCTGGAACTTGAATTTGGATTGATAATCCCAGGTTACTACCACGGAACCTTAGAACATAGAAACAGGAGTATATTGATATTGAAATTTACACCTGAAGGAAAAAAAGTATTGAAAATGGGGATAGAATCCAAAAATCTTCCATCCTTAGGCTGATTCTAGTGTTTTACTCTAGAAGTTTAGTAATATAATATTGTATCAATTATTTTTCATTTGCTAACATCAAATAGTTCATTATTTGTTTTTTCACCCCAACTAAATACCTCCTCCTAATATTGAAAGTGATGTAGCTTGCATTGATATAGGTGTTGCAGGACAATCTGCATTAAAAAGCTACATTTATAGGCGTTTGTGATGCTTTTTTTCTTTCGATTATTGTTTCATCTTTTGTAAAATGAGCGAATATCAATATAGGTGACACCCTGTTGTTTTGACTATTGTTTTATATTTGTTTTACAATAATGTATTCTTAATTTGTTTCTAGTCTTTTCTACATTATTTACCCTTTTAAAACAATTTATAGCATGTTTATACTTAATTATCGTAAACTAAAGCAATTTTCTATTATCAGTGATATATTAATCTTCATAACATGTTTTTCTTTTAAAATTTAAATTTAAATCTTCTTAAAATAATATTTAATATTGCTCTTACTTGATTTGACAAAATCTTCTCACAAGGATGTTTTTTCGTGAACTTCTCGATGAACATGGGAAAGTATATTTATAAAAATACTTCGATGCTTAAGTTAATGACATAGAAGTATATATGGATCAGAATATAAGTTGGATTAAGAGTTGATTTTCTTGAATTTTGATAATCCTCTTTAATAGAGATAAAATTGAATGATAAAATCTCAATTTTCTTTCCAAGACAATGTAAATAGGAGAAATATAATTTCATCTTATCTTAATTAAATATACCAAATCTTCTAAAACTAAATAGTCTACTTGATCGACTATCGAGTACCAAGGCTTATCATAAGTAATAGAAATATTAATCCTCAATTTATAATTTGTTACAGATTTGTACATATAGAAGCCCAAGTTAAGAAGTAAAGTAGTGCTTTACATATTTTTTTTTCTTGATAAGTACAAATTGAATAAGAAGTAAAGTAGTGCTTTACATATTTTTTTTTCTTGATAAGTACAAATTGAAAACAAATAGTAAGATATTTATCATAAATCATGCACATGCTCGACATGTAATTTGGAAAACAAATAACAAAATATTAAATATTTGAAATTCATGAACGTAAATGTTGGGAGATAAATTTTAGTACATCTCAACACATTTTTCGGACATAAATTTAGCAACAAAATAATAATTACAACAAGATATACTCCTTTATCTTGGTCAACTCAATAAAAGACCTAAAAAAATTTCATGGGCCAGGCCCAACAAAGATGTAACGCACACGAACCTTTCCTTACCCGAAAAACAAAAATAATTGTCCCCTTGAAATTTGGAAATTTGCAATGGCAGTGGAAATTGAAAATGGAGGGAAAGCAAACCCTAATTCATTGCACCAATATAAAATTAAATAAAAAGAAGAAAAAAAAAGACATTCCAGTTTACTACTGTTTTGAAAAAAAAGACGCACACCAACCTTTCCTAATTCACACTGCACACTTCATTTCTGAACAAAAAAAATAAAAATTATTCCTGTTTTAGTGCTTCTTTCTTATCCATGGCGAGTCTGCTTCGGAACGCTAACACATCCCTCCTCAAACGTTCTCTCTTCCACTCCGACCTTCTAACGGTGATGCATTACATGCTTTATATTTTCATTTTTTTTAAAGAATATACCCTTTTTTAAATGAAAATTGTTTTTTTTTGGATTGGTGCGTGAATGAATGATGATGATTTTTTTTTTTGTACCCTTTTGGTTGCAGCGCTTTTGCTTTAAACCGGGAGTGTTGGGCACGTCTCAAGTTTTAAGCTTTTCAACTCGTAAGGGTTTTTTCAAAGTGTCATTTTTCTTTTATTTTCTAACATAACTGTCTGTTGGAACCACCAATATTTGTTCATTTAGTTGTGTTGACTGTTGAATTAGTAGATAGTTGTTGCTGTGAACCAAACAGGAGCAGAAAAATGTGCATTTTTTTTTATTGTTTATTGCATGATTTTGTGCATTTTAGTCATAGTAAGCACAGTTACTGGCTTAGGGGTTGCTGCTTTTTTCATCGTGCAAGATTTTTGTTTTTACTGTTTTTTTTTTGTTGCTTTTTTTAGAGTTTGTGCTGATTTTAAGTTGATGATGTTTTTAATTTTTTATACTCTTGAAGGTAAAAGGAGGTCTAAATCAGATGGAAGTGACTCAGGTGAAGAGAACATGTCTAAGAAAGATATGGCATTACAACAAGCTATTGATCAAATCACATCTGCATATGGAAAGGGATCTATCATGTGGCTTGGTCGTTCCATGGCACCAAAAAATGTACCTGTGGTGTCTACTGGTTCTTTTGCTCTGGATATAGCACTTGGGGTTGGAGGTCTTCCAAAGGCAAGTCTTTGTCTTCTGTTGTACCTGAACCGATTTGAACTCTCTCTCTCTCTCTCTTAAATATATTGAATAAGTGCTCTTGCTGATGACAAGGTTCTTGTTTGGTTTGGGGTGGGTGGGTTAATTTGTTAATTTTCCATACATATTTCTTTTGTGTATTTGGTTTGGGGTGGGTGGGAAAGTTTTATCGGACTGCGGTAAGACCGGTGATTTTGTACGGAACAGAATGTTGGGCGGTCAAGAGCCAACATGAGACTAAAGTAGGTGTAGCGGAGATGAGGATGTTGCGGTGGATGTGTGGTAAGACTCGACAGGATAAAATTAGAAACGGAGCTATTAGAGAGAGGGTTGGAGTAGCGCCTATTGTAGAGAAGATGGTGGAAAATAGACTTAGGTGGTTTGGGTATGTAGAGAGAAGACCGGTAGACTCTGTAGTGAGGAGAGTAGACCAGATGGAGAGAAGGCAAACAATTCGAGGAAGAGGAAAACCCAAAAAGACTATAAGAGAGGTTATCAAGAAGGATCTCAAACTTAATGATTTGGATAGAAGTATGGTACTTGATAGAACATTATGGCGGAAGTTGATCCATGTAGCCGACCCCACCTAGTGGGATAAGGCGTTGTTGTTGTTGTATTTCTTTTGTGTATTTGCCAATTACAATTACACAATTTTATCTGTTCTTTTTGAAAATATTAATGTATGTTTCAGTTTATAAGGCCATTATCTCTTGTTAATGTTCTTAACAGATTGTTTGGGTTTCAATAGTTACTTTGCAAAGTATGTTTCTGGTCATGAGATGTGGTTTCAATAGTTTAGTTTTTGTATATTGTGAAAAAGCAATGAGAGAAACAATCTTATGTTTCGTCATGATAGAACCTGCAGATTGCAGATTGGCATGTGAGGAATTGGATCATTTGATGGATTTGAGCCCAAAGAAGCCTGTAGTTTGGAGACTTTATTCTAGAAGAAAGCCCCGCCAGGGGAGAATTAGTTAGTGACATGGCAGTTGGTACCACATTTGGGGGAATTCTGTCAGAATATTGGATTTAGGAAGATAGTGAGAGAAGGAGGGAGTCATTGGGGATACAGTATTGCATGGTTAGGAGAGTTTCTCCATGGACGAGCTATAGGCTCTTGTTTACTGTTTTTCCTTGTCTGTAAGAGCTGTATCAGCTCCGTTTCCTATTTCAAACAGTTAGACTGAAAATTTTCTATTATTTCATTATGCAACTGCTTTATTCTGATCATTATATGTAAGTTAACTGTGATGTCTGTAGGGGCGTGTTGTGGAAATATTTGGTCCAGAGGCTTCTGGGAAAACAACTCTTGCTTTGCATATGATTGCGGAAGCACAAAAGCTAGGAGGTTATCTTTATATCCAATTTTTGATTTTTGGAGTGATAATTGAAATGTCTATTGCTTTTGTTTGTATTAGATTTACAATTTACATTCAACTTAAGTAAATATGACCACAACAGTAATTTAGTGATCATTTGTAGGCTGTTACAATTGTTTTAATAATTTTTCCATTTTCTTTTGTGTGGCTGAAGTAATACTTTGGATGGATGCTTTTTGTTTTCTTATTGTTATGATTTTTTAATAAATGTCTAAATCATTTTCTAAAACACTTATTATTTGGAAGTGGAAACTTGGTGTTTTAATCCATGCATTGCAAGGGTTCTTATTTTTATCAATCCCTACTTCAATGAGCCAATTTTGATAAACTTTTCAACAAACATTAATAGGAGAAAAAATAAAAGGAATCAAGGACCTATAATGAATCAATTTTTTTTCGCACAAGTTAAAATCAATTTATTTACCTTAATTTTTTCAGAAGTTCTATCATTAACTTCTATGTAAGCACCTATAAACTTAAGAGAGATTGGCATTCTATTCTCTTAAAAGTCTTAACAATAGGATTTTACAATTAAAAAACTCTTATAAGTTAGAGGGTAATCCTAGACCAATAATTTGTAGGTGCTTCCAGATTTTCAGTTGGATAAACAGGGTTGTATCCTAACCTCCCCAATTGTCATACTTTTTAATAAAGATAGAAGAGTTTGTTTGTATAATTTAAATTTTACAGAAAAGTTATCTTTGGGGGCTATGTTAATTCTGGCTTATATTCCCATAAGTTTAATGATAACAAGATGGATGTATATTTTTGGTACTGTTTAACTTCTTAATAGTATATCTGTTAATTAATTTGTTTGTATCATGCAGGCTACTGTGCCTTTGTTGATGCTGAGCATGCACTTGATAAGACACTTGCAGAGTCAATTGGTGTAGATACTAAGAACTTGCTTCTCTCACAACCCGATTGTGGTGAACAAGCACTTAGCCTTGTGGATACCTTAATCCGGAGTGGTTCAGTTGATGCAATTGTTGTTGATAGTGTAAGTATGGAACTCTGCATGTTTTGTTTTTATTAATACTTATGTGTGTGATTGTTGATTGTCTCTCCATGTGCACATGGTGTGAAAGTATTAATTCACCCTATTAAATGCTTTAAATCATGGTAGTTGAATCAGGATTCTAATCGTGAATCAGAAGGCTCATTTTCTAAATCGTGAATCGAAAGATTCACGATCAATAACAAAACATAGCATATGCAACTAACAAAAACATATTAAAGCACATATTCATGATCAATAACTAAACAAACGTAACTCTAGGAGCCATAGTTTTGTTAAGTCTGAGTTTGTAAAGCCTTTATTTTAGTAGAATAGAAATGAAAGCAATTAAATAGCTATATAAAGTACATGTATTAAATGAGTGAGCAACAAATAAATATTGGAGTAATCAAATAGGATAAGTTCAGAAGTGTTCTTCCAATTCATTTTCATTTAATAATTTAAGCTTGATATGGTTTTTGAATGTTTTCATGAGAATTGGTGAAAGAATACTAAAATAAGAATCCTTGAATGTTGTGAATCATAAGATGCAAGATTCACATGATTCATTCATGTATTGTAAGATACAAAGTCTTTTAAGATTCATCTTAGGATACATATTGGTAGATAGTTGAATTGTATCGAATCGTAAGATTCTGATAACTATCTTTAAATTACTTAAAAAAGTAAATATTGAATGACTTTTGTCATGTGTCAGTATGTATGTATATAATGAAATAATCCTAATGTAAGTTACGTACTTGGAGATCTTTGTTCTGCCTGTATTGTGCAGCAAATAATGTGTTTGATTGTAGGTTCTTGGGAGCCTGAAATATGTGATGTGGATACTGTTCCGGAAATGACACATTTTTTAGCATAGACAGCCTAATTTTAGTTGTTAAAATATTTTACTATATATATATATATATATATATATATATATATATATTTCACTGGTATGATGAGGGAAGCAGCCCAAAAAAATCTCTATAGAAGCTTCCTAGTTGGAAAGAAGAAGGAACCTATCAATATATTGCAATATGCTGATGATACTGTTTTTGTGGGTGAGGTTGCTTGGGAGAATGTCTATGCTGTAAAGGCCCTACTTAGAGGCTTTGAACTGGCTTCTGGTTTAAAGATTAATTTTGCTAAAAGTCAATTTGGGATCATAGGAGGTGGAGTTACCTGGGGTTTGGAAGCAGCTCATACCCTGAATTGTAGACAAATGGATTATCCTTTTCACTATTTAGGCATCCCTATTGGTGCCAATCTTTCTAGCCAGCTGGTGTGGGAGCCTCTCATTACTAAATTCAAATCTAAATTATCCAAATGGGCCCAGAAAGATATATCCATGGGGGGGAAGGTTACACTTATCAACTCTGTCCTGAATGCTCTTCCAATTTACCTTCTATCCTTTTTCAAGATTCCTCAAAGGCTAGTCCAAAGACTAATAACCTTACAAAGGAATTTTCTGTGGGGAGGAGACAATGTTCATAACAAAATTCCTTGGGTGAAATGGGCTGATGTTTGTCTGCCCAAGATTGATGGGGGTCTGGGAATAAAGGATATTTCGAAATTCAATGTAGCTTTGATGGGTAGATGGATATGGGCCTTTGCATCTGGTCAGTAGCAGCTTTGGGTAAGAGTTTTAAACTCTAAATATGGTGGTTGGTCAGAATTCCAGCATGATACAGACAAGAGGGGATATTCCCATTGGTGGAGGAACCTTAGAAAGTTATACCATCAGTCGGATCCCAATATTTTCAAATATAATTTGACTTGGAAGGTTGGGTGTGGGGAAAGAATCAAATTCTGGACAGACAAGTGGCTAGGGGAAGACTACACTCTTGAACAGAAATATAATCAGCCTTTTCTGATTAGTAGACAGCAAAAATCTCTCATCTCAAACATGGGTGATTTTAATCATGATAGTTGGGGGTGGGACCTCAGGTGGAGGAGGAATTTATTTGATCATGAAAGTGATTTAGCTGTGCAGTTTATGGAGGAAATCTGTTCTATTCCTATTCAGAGGCATATTAAAGACTCTATGCTGTGGTTGGCTGAACCCCATGGTCAATACACTACTAAATCAGCTTACAGTCTATGCACTAACCCCAGCACAATAAGTTCAGATGGGAAGATCTATAAGACCATTTGGAAGCTGAAAATCCCCCCTCGGGCAGTGGTTTTCTGTTGGAGGCTTCTTAAAAATAGACTCCCCACCAAGGACAATCTTCTAAGAAGAAATATCATTATCCAGGAAGATAACTGCCCTTTGTGTGGAAGTGTACAGGAGGATGTGGGTCACTTATTTTTCAATTGTAATCTGACAAAAGGTTTGTGGTGGGAAGCTATGAGTTGGATCTGGGTAGTAGGTCCCCTTCCAATCACCCCTAAGTGCCACTTTATTCAATTCTGTGAAGGCTTTGGGGAACCTGTGAATCATACTACAAGGTGTGGGTGGTGGATTGCCTTAACTAGCTCTATATGGCAGCATAGGAACCAACTGATTTTCCAAGGAAAACCTTTTGATCCCTATAAAGTCATGGATAATGCTATCTTTTTAGTTTTGTCCTGGCTAAAGGCTAAAGAAAAAGATTTCAATATCAGCTTCAACCATTGGTCTTCCAATATATCGAATTCCTTTGGATAGTTTGTCTGGGCTTTCATACTCTTGTTATACTAGGGTGGGCTGTTATTTGGAGGGCAGCACTTAGGTGCCTTGTAATCTCTATTTCTGGTACCACTGGTACTGGTTTGCCTATTAATAATATATATATATATATATATATATATATATATATATATATATATGTATATGTATTATATAAACGTTTTTAGCTTTGATATGTTCTGGAACTTGAGATGATTTCATTGATATCTTGTTTTACTGGGTTAATGTTCTTAACTTACATAAGTTGTGTTAGTGTCTTCAACTTTTTGCTATGTTTCCATTTATAGGTAGCTGCTCTTGTTCCTAAAGGCGAGCTTGATGGGGAGATGGGTGATGCTCACATGGCAATGCAGGCTAGGTTGATGAGCCAGGCTCTTCGGAAATTGTGCCACTCCTTGTCACTTTCACAGTGTATATTAGTTTTTATAAACCAGGTATCAGCTACAGTTTCATTTGTCTGTCATCATGTTTTTCCTATGACAATTTGTGAATATTTATTTATTTAAGTAGAGCAATTTAACATGCATAACAAATTTATGTTTGGGTTGGGCTAGTCTGATGTGTACTAATTCCATCTTGGTCCATGACTATATTTTCTGGACCTTCTGTGCCAGAGTGGTTCACTTTCCATTCAGTGATTGAGGTTGGGCTTGGTTAGTGTCTGACAGCCAATGTGTTGTTAGGTTTGTTATTGTGAGTTTGCTGTTGTAATTTGTATATGTTTTATAAACTGGATTGTTATGGTGTAATTAAATGCTTGTTCCCTTTCTAGCTTTGTTTTGCTGGTGTTTTTTCCTATTTAATGTCATTTTGCCAAGCTACATTTCACTCTTTTTCCTAATAAATTGAAGGTTAAATGATGTATTTGGTCCTTTAGCTTATTTTTTTTTAGTTCAGTTTGGTCCTTTATCTTTTAAAAAGTTCAATTTGGTCTTCTATCTTATTTTTTTGGTTCAGTTTAGTCCTTCATCTTTATAAAAAGTTTATTTGATCCGTTATCTTTTTTTTTTTGTTTTAGTTTGATCCTTTAACTAATTTTTTTTGTTCAATTTGGTCCTTCAATCCATCTAAGACTGACTTTGTTAATCATTTAAAAATGAACTTATTTAGTTCAGTTTTCTCCCCTTCCCCTCCACTTGATTTTTAACAAAAAAAGTTCATTCTTAAATAAATGATTAACGACGTTAATCTTAAATGAATCGAAGGACTAAATTGACCAAAAAAAAGATAAATGACCAAAATAAAATTTTTAAAAAATAAAGGGCTAAACTGAACCAAAAAAAAAAAGCTAAAGGACCAAATTGAACTTTTTAAAAGATAAAAGACCAAACTGAACAAAAAAAAAGATAAAGGATCTAATTGAATTTTTTAAAAGATAAAGGGCTAAACTGAACCAAAAAAAGATAAAGGACCAAATAGGTCATTTGGCCTAAATTGAATCATGTGATACTGGTCTATTTGGGCTGATGTATTGGTGTGCCAGTTTCCTTTTGCTAGTTAACCAAATTTGTAAACTTGTAGAGTTGAGCTTGCTCTGCGAGGTCTGCATGATTGTGCTTGATTGAGATAGTTGTTTGATCCTAGGGAATGTTCTTGACATATATGTTATTAAATTTTACCGTGGTTTATATATTGTGTAAGAATGTATTTTACCGTGGTTTATATATTGTGTAAGAATGTATATGTATCTTTTCTTTGTGATACAAGTATTTTGTTGAAATTTCTTGAGACTTGAGAGAAATGTTTATCTTTTAATTATGAGATTTCTTGTGTATGCTTCTCCAGGTGAGGTCAAAAATTTCTACTTTTGGGGGATATGGTGGGCCCACTGAAGTTACTTGTGGTGGTAATGCACTGAAGTTTTATGCTTCTGTGCGGCTAAATATCAAAAGAATTGGGTTTGTCAAGAAGGGTGAAGAGGTACAAATCATCTTTAAATTCTTCTCTTTGCATCCTGCATTACTATTGCCATGCCTGTTCAAATAGGATGGTTTCAAATAAACTTGAGTAAATATGTGAACTCTTCTCTTCCCAATGTATCGTACCTATATAATTGTACAAGTACTCTAACAACAGTTAGATTGAAGGATCTTTATTATTTGTTCCTTGGATGCTAGATTGTTCTAATGCTGACCCCCAAACTAGTTTTCTTACACTTAAGGGCCTGTTTGGACTTTGGGTAAACTTCTCCAGAAACACTTCTAGTAGAAGAAAATAAGAAGAAAAAATGAAATGAGCTTCTTCATAAGCTAATTTGTAGAAGCTCTCTCATATAGCTTTTCAAATAGATTTTTTTTAACATACGCATAAGCTAATTATAGCTTGGGGAGAATTTCATTTCATTTTTTTCTTATTTTCTTCTCTAGAAATGATTTTGGAATAGATTATCCAAACAGGCCCTTAATCTTTTGTATGTGGTCTCTGCTTGTGTAATATTTCACAGCTGCAGGTCTTACTGTTGCTTTGAACTCGTTAAGGTCTAATATATGGTACGAGTAATATCCTTTATGGCATTTTATTATTATGCAGACTTTAGGAAGTCAGGTTCTTGTCAAGGTTGTGAAGAACAAGCATGCCCCTCCATTTAAAACTGCACAGTTTGAGATTGAGTTCGGCAAGGGTATAAGTAGAGAAGCGGAGATCATAGAGTTGAGCGTAAAATACAAAATCATAAAGAAGAGTGGTTCATTTTTTGAATATAATGGCCGGAATTTCCATGGCAAGGATGCTCTAAAGAGATTCCTGGCGGAGAGTGATGGAGTACAAGAATTAGCAACAATGCTCAGGGAGAAGATTCTTAATGCTGAGCCAGAACTGGAGCAAGAGGAGCAGGAGATGATTGGAGATGTTATGGAACTAATGGAAAAAACGCTTGATTCCACTGATGAAGCAGCTTCTCGTGCTCCTGCCCCTGTTGCTGCAGAAGCTTAAATTTGCAAATAACCTCAAAATATGGGGTGGTCTAATCTCCCTGCTTCAAAAATGTACCCTACTCAAAAGGGCCCTCACAGATGAAGGAGGATCTAAAAGGTAAAAACAACGGATTCCTTATCCTTCCTAGTTTTGAACACTTTTCCTCCTTGAGAGCATGAGGCACATTACCTTTGTAAATTGAAATTTTTGGTCATTTTATGCGAGCCGTGAGTTATGGCGTCTAAGTTTTGTGACTGGAAGGCAAAGGCCTTCTGATGAGGAAGGAATCAAGGGCCCTAGGCTGATCAATATTTAAGTCATTGCTGATTGCTTAGAAGGATGCTAATCTTCACTTTGTATAATTGTCTGTGTATATGTATTCCTTGCAGTAAGATTTTGCATGCATTTATGCCTCCAGCTATTCAAAATTATTAGATGAAGATCTGTCAGATCATCTTATATCAGTAAATTAGACTTATTTATGTCTTAATTATTAGCTTTAACAAAATTGATTTGATTATTACACCAAATTAGTTCATCAGCAGATCTACTGTGCTGAAAAATCAATTTGTTAATGTAACAACAAATCACTGCATTTTGAAAAGCCAAGAGTGCGCCATATGTGTTTGTGTGCATCAGTGAAGCATAAAAAGAATGTGGTTTAACTGAGGATGTATATTCACAATCTAACAAATTCACGTGACATTATGACATAAACAATAAACATTTCCCATTATGTAATTATTTGTTGTTTCTACTTTCTACATTGTTACATTAAATGTACGAAATAATTTTCGATTAGTGTTCGAATTTGTGTTGGAATTTTGAAATCATTCGTGTGGCGTCAAAGAAAAATCCGCAAACATAAGGAAAAAAAAGTTCCGTGTTAGCATGACATTATAAATTCAAAGAAACGCTACCTAAGATGTAAAATGTGAATTAATTAAAGGATTTGGATCAATTTCTAATGTTGAATAAAGCATAACTTGACTTGTCATTTTTTTTTATTGACAAATAAAATTTTATTGAAAGCCAATTTCAAGAACAAGCTGTGCCCGAAATAGACAAAAATGTTTTTATTAAGCTACCTACCAAAATTTTATTAATAGCATACAACTTTTTTGACTTGTCATTGGGTAGGTCTGGGTTGAAAGATATAAATCCGAGAACCGAATTATAATTGGTTTGATTTGTATTTGAAGTAAAAAAATCCAATTACCCAACCAATTTACTTGGTTTGGTTTGAATTATTTGGGTTTATTAAACCAATCTAATTTGATAAACACCCGTACTGTTTATGTGTCTAGCGGAGGGTCACATGGTCTCCGTGATATCCAATAATTCATGAGGTGCCATGCCAATATGTGACTTTCAATTTTTTTTTGAGTTCTAAAATGAGTGCTATTTATGTGTCCTAGTATGAATTTTAGGAATTGACACAACGATATTAAATTTTGAAGGGATGCATAGCAATAAAAAAGTTCACTCTTTTTCAGGGAAAAATATTCAATCCAAAATAATTTGTAATTGCATATATGCAAAATGAATAATAACACTTTAAAATTGCAACAGTAGAAATTCAATAAAAATATAACATGAATTATTGTCATCGCCTACAGATACTTGGACCTAAATTAATTTATTATGACCAAGTTGTCAAGAATTATACAATGAACAAAAATATTGTACCCATAGGGGTAGATCACCCTTGACCAGGCTGGAAGTCAAAGGCTAGGGGCATGGCCAAATACCACTTCAATGTAACTAGGCATCTTGAGTAGGGTTGATATCTCCAAGACAAGTAAACCACCCTTCGGATAAGGCCGGATACCCCCTAGGTCATGGCCGAATACCTTCGTATTTGATACATATCCCTCGGCCTAGTCAATCACCATCAAAATGTCATTAGCAAGTAATCATGAATTAGCATTTTTATTAATCTTAAAGGTAATACCCATAAATATACGTATAAATATACATATATAAAGGATGAAATTCTTAGGATATCACACCTTGTTTACGTTGTTGATTATCATTTATTACTTTTATATATTATATGTATTATAAATGTTTTTTAAAAATAGGAGTACGATCATGTGCAATATAAAAAATCAGGTTGTGACCTGTGAGTATAATTTCCTCCCTCCAATTTCCTCCAATCCATTCAATATGCTCTGAAATGATGTCACCAGTTATCATCACATCACATCTACTTAAATCTAATTTCTACCTCAGGATTAGTCTACTGTCCTAGTTCCAACGTCCAAAGTTGATTTGCGTTCAATATCAAGGTTTCCGGTATTTGGGGACCAATCTTATTGTTATGACGCAATTGCTAAGAAATTAGGTAAGTCAAACTTGAAATTTTTGCTATGATTCTTTGAATTTTCTGACTGACTAAATATTGTTCAGAAGTAGGGATTATGATGGGTATAATCAACCCAAGAAACAAAAGGAGGGTGGGTCAAAGTTATGAAATGAAGTCCAATCAGTACATTCCGTTGAAGTAGTGAGTTATCTGGATGAGTGATTTAATCGATGGATAAATAATTAATGTGATATATATTAAAATTTAAAATTACATATTTATCTATTATATATAAATATATAAGTAATATTATTTGATTAAGAAAAATTTATTTATATTCTAAAATTTAAAATAACAATTGAAGTATTAAAGTTGATAACACAAATTCACAAATAATAATTCAATAATATAATTACACATGTTACAAGTTTCTTTTGGAGTGTTTCGAAGTTTTTCTTTTTGTTTTTTTTATGCGAAATGAGTTTTAAATGGGTCCGGATCGTTGGGTTTACCCTAAATCAACCGGGTCTGATCGGGTAATCCCAGATCACATGCATGATCGGTCTAATAAACAAATCGGTCTAATTATACCATCGATATCGATTGGACCAGTTCAACCAACCAGGTCAAACCGAATTTTTAAAGTATGAGTTGGATTTACAGTTTTGATCGACTTAAATTTGTATTAACTCGATTCACTTGGGTTAGATATTAATTTTAGAAGTTACATATATTTTACTCGATCTAATTAGTTAAAAAAATAAATGTAATATTATCTTCTTATATTCTTTTTGTTTTTTTTATCTCAGTTGATATGTTTTAAAATGCCAAAGTTTAAGTAATATTTTTTAAAAATATATCCGTATTTAATATGTCACTACCAGTGATGTAGATATTAAAGGTAAGGCATAAAATGCCTTAAAAAAAATAAAGTATAAAATAAGACATTTTTAGTCTGAATATAATAATATTCTATATCTATTAAATATATCTTAATCTATACCTATCAAATTTAAACATTTGAAGGCATGAGGAAGAAATATATTTTAATAAATATTCTTTGTAGAATAATTTTTATTTTCAAGAAAATATATTATTTTTTAATTTTTATAATTTCTGATTTTTCCTATTTTATGATTTTTCAACTTACTTTTTATTATTTTAAATTTAATTGGGTTGAGATAAATGAAATTATTACCAAAATGTATTTAATTCCCACCTAACCCAATCTAATCATTTTTAATTAAATTAGATTAGATAAATAATTTGAAACAAAATAAATTTAACTATGGAAAATGTATTCTATAGGAGATTATTTGTCAGTTCCTAACGTCCGATTCCTATTCTTCTTGTTTGTGTCAAAATATGAATATTTTAAAAATATCAATATAATAATCTTTTTTAACTCCTTGAAAAATCCTATATCTTAGTTTTTATTTTTTTCAACTTAAAATATTTCTGTCATATACTATTTTATTATATATAATATGTAGTTAACAAATAAAAAGAGAGAAAGTCGGAGAATTTGATAAAGAATTTTCCGAAACTTAACTTGACCTTATTGGTGACCACTCTTATGAAGATGCTAAGAAATTACTAACACCAAAAAATAAGAAGAATTAGAAAAGTAAATAATGTGTTTTTTCCATATATGCACGTGTTAGAAGCATTAACTAGTCCTTGTCTGTTATTTCCATCCCAAAAGGACTCAATTGTCTTGGTTTTATTGCAAGATGACCTCATTAACTATATTAAGAAACCTATATATCTAGTCTAATGTTCTGACTCCATTTTTTTTTACGTATAAATTCCTAGGGACAACTAAAATCTCTTAGGAAAAGTGATTATAGTTAAACCCACTGACAAAAACTTACAAATAAAGTTTGGAGTTACATTAAAAAGATGTTACTCCTAATCAAAGATTAAGTGGGTTAAGATGAATTCTAATCTCTAAAACTTAAAAAATGACTTATTGGCACAAAACAACGACATAATCTTATTTTAACACCTTAATGTAGAGAAATTAACTTAAGATTGATGGGTAAAAGTGATTGACTAGGATTTGGTAAACAGAGAAAAAAGATTGGTTTAATAAGAGCTAAATCTAGTATAATTTTAATAATTAAATTGATATTTAGGTTAATTGAGGAAAAAATATTAGTTTCAACGTTTCACCCAAATAAAAGTAACATTGTGATTATAATAATTAATTTTATGTTTAATAAAATTTATTTGGTCATATTTGAAAAATTAATAATACTTTGGAGTTAATTTAAGATTAATTATAAGTATTATAGTAAAAAATAACTAATAAGGATAAAACTATAATTTGACCTAATTAAATTAATTTGATTTAAATAATTTCTTTAAGTCAAAAAATTATTCACCATATTGGAAGAACATTTTATTTTTCAACTATATTTGAATAAATTTTGTTTTTGTAGTTATATAAATTAAACCAAGGGGTAAAACTATCCTTTTATGTAAAAAGACCTTAGAAAATTTAGAGCAAATTACTTCTAGAATATGATGTTAATATTGTAACATTCCTGAAATATGGTAATGATAACACTAAAATAAAATAAGTTAAATGTCTCTTTATGTTTGTGTGAAAGGAACTACGTACGTAGAATATAAGGTTGCTTTGATGAGTGATATGTAAGTAATGGGCCAAAGTCATCATGTAAAAATTGAGGAACCTAACTCTTTTAACAAGGACTTGAACCCTTCTAGAATATACATCCTCGGTAACACCCACTAAACATTGTTAGAAGAGGAGTAAGAAAGAGCATGAATATCAAGAAGAAAGAAAAAAAAGAACAAGAATAGAAAAAAGAAACCTCACACCCAAATAACTAGGATATCTTTGTGAGTAGATTTCCTTCTCTTTCCCTTCTTTATTGTCTTGGTTGTTTCTTTCTTCCCGCTTGAGACTCATTGTTGTATAAATTACTATTCACAAGGTTTTAATGATTATTGCATGATTTGGATGATTAAGGGGTTATAAAATGATGTTTTTTTTTAATTTTAGAAAGGATAATGTGGAGTGATAAGAATATCACAAGAAAAAGGATTGAATTGTAACTTTGTCAACTTTTCATGAAACTTTAACCTTTCTGAACTTTTATACAAAATTACCTTGGTGTTCAGAAAGTCTCGACACAAAGGTTCAAACACTTAAAGATTTCGACTTTCTAAGTGGTTAGTCATAACACTCATTATTAAATGTTTGATATGATTATGAGAACCTAATGCCAATGCACATTTTTTTATGTTCAAAAGACCATTACATAGATAATATATCTCTTAGGTGTTATGCAAACACAAATTATGTAATGATGATTCAACACTCAGAAAGTTGTTGTGTTGACTGCAGTACTCAAAAAGAAATTGTTTAGAATGCTGTTTCCTGCTTTTCATGCACAAAACTATTTTCATGTCTTATGAAAGCTTTTATTGTTTGATGCATATAATTGAATTGGTATAAAACATATCTTGTTATCATAAACACGATTTAGTTTAGACATGTCATTTTACAAAACAATATTACTTGTTATGAAAAACTCTTATGTATGCATTTTGATGAAAGTCATTTTGATGCTCATAACATTTTGATGTAGATGTATCATATATGACAACAAATAACATAATGTAAAGAGGAAGGGAAGAAAAGATTTAATACAAAGATTTTTATATTGGTTCACTTCAACCTTGGGCTAGGTTAGGTCTTTACCCAAATTGATGAGATTTCTACTAACACAACCAACAACAAGTTGGATTTTTACAACGACCAATCACTCGTTGGACTTCACAACATCTCACTCACCACAACACCACACCTAGTCTTGGCTTGGAGATAAGTCGTCTCAACCACAACACCATGGGAGAGATAGTCCAAGTATTCTTCACTTCTTTAGGTGGACTTAACCCACAAAATGATTCTCTTCACTTAGGGAAGCAAAACCCACTCAACCACGATACCCACTTGGTCATGGGAGAGATAATACAAGTATTTATTTCACTTCTTTAGGCTACCCAAGTATTATTTTACTCTAGCTTCTTTAGACTGTCATCTTAGAGACTCTCTCTAAGCTACCCATCTTTCATGGGTTCTCCTTATCACTTCTATCACATCCAAACTTAACCCACATGGTTAATTTAGGATACATACAAATTATAAACAAGGAAAATGTGTTTAAGGGGTTTTAACAACTTTACAACACTCATTGGGGGTGAATCTTCTATGAAGATTTAAGCTGTATGCATTCTTATTGCAACCATTCTAAGCTTAGAATGCATTTGGAGTGAGGAAAGGTGATGAATTTGGTTTCTTCATAGTGTATGCTATCTCTTACCTTTTCTCTCATGTTTTGTAACTGTCCTTTGTCCTTTTATAGGACCAACATGTCAAACTAGTCGCTATCTAGTTGTTATGATAATTGGGTGACTTTTTTTTTTTTGAAGTAGATAGATTGCTTTTAACTTTACAACTATTAGCCCCTTTTGATTAGTCCATTCTAATGTTGTCATTCTAATGATTAGTTTCTGAGCAAATTTTTGATGGTCTCTCAGAAATACATTTTGATGTTCCTAAGGAAGGATCTATTTTGATGTAGGTTCCTTCTAACGAAGATAACATGATATGGAAATGTAGATAGCTCAACTCCATCGATCCAAACACTTCATCACAACACAAATCATTCTAAAGTAGCATACTTCAACATAGGTAACATGTGGAGATTGTTGTTGCTGTTGTGTTAGTGTTCTATCCTTGGTTCAGGCTTCACAAAGTCTTTTCAGTCTTTATTTTGATATTGCACACTAGATCTTCTCAAGGACATTCTCAACTTTCCATTTGTGCATCTTCTAATGTAGTTAGCATTCACTTTTCGATGTGCCTTAGTGTGTGTGACAACATATGGAAAGTGAGATACTTTCAACCTTAGTTTTCTGATGTTCCCTTTGTATGTGTGGCAACAAATGGAAGAACTGATGTTGTCTTTGAGGTGCATTATGAGCCTTTATGAACCATTTTGATGTTCAAAAAGTTAGACTTCAGATCTTCACCATTTTGATGCATAGATACTACATGATTTCGACTTCAATACATCATTTTGATATAGCCATCTCTAAATCTATATTGTCTTGATTCTGGTCTGTCATCAAAGTATCATTCTGATGTTTCCATTCTCAGAGTCCTCAATTACACTATTTTGATGTTGACTCTAAAACAACTTCATTCTAATGTTGTCTGCTCAATGTAACCTTTGATAGATCTTTTGAGTAAGGCCTTATTGATGTCTTTGTAACATGATAAGATTGAGATCTTTAGAGAGAAACACTGACTACATCAACAAATGAACTTCTTTCAAATCTTCTAAAGCTTCTCACTTGAAAGCACAAATGGGGCATCCATTCTAAGCTTGTTCTGAACTCATAAGAACACTTGTTATGCTCTATTCTTTGTATATGTGTCATTTGCAAATATGTTGGCTTGCATATTTTCTTGCATATGATGTTTTGCTTTGAGAGAGTTCTCTAATGTAGTTGGAAAACCACTGAATGTCCTTTTTATAGGAATACTTTTATGAGATGACATGATAGACTTGTACTTCAAACATTCTGGTGTGAGCTTGTTGTAGTTATGCTTGCTATTTCTTTTGATTTCTTTGACCCTTTGAATGGCCAAACTGGCTTTGGTGTATTCATGAAAGATGTAGAGAATTTTATCCTTGACATTTAGGCACTAGTCTCATGTCATTAGGACAACTACAACATAAGCAATCTTTAAAGCATTGCAGCTATGTTATATTGTGAGGACAAAATAACATCTCTATCTTCATGATCAGTTTCTTCCAAGATATAAACCTTATTAGCCCACAAATTCTTCATGAAACATGTATATCTTTCTCTTAATTTTTTATAGGCATTAAGGTAATCTCAAATGCAAATTTGTAGCTCAAGCAGTCTTCAAATTACTGTACAATATCAAGTTGTCTAGGTAGATCAAAGTCTGCAACTTCAGGCTCAATTTTGTCCATGATTCAGGTTGTTTATGACCACAACTTGTTCATAAAAGTTGAATCTTTTTCTTCAAGCTTTCCATAGCCACCAAGAGCAGCTCAATTCCATTTCTGGAACTCTAGATACGATGTCTAGAATAAACTCATCTTGATGATGAAATTCCATTTTGAATATGTTGCAACAATGTTGTTCTTGATGTCATGTTCATTGTGCAAATCTTCATGTCTGCAACATTTTTCTTGTCTTTTAGTTGTTGATTACTTCTCATAGCTTGAATTTTTTCTCTTCATTCAGTGAACATGTTGAGTTCTTTGTTACACTAAACAACCAATGACATTTTGATTCTTCTTTTGAGCTTTTTAGCTTATTGTCTTTTTTGAGTGACTCATGACAATCTCGAGTTTACTTTAATTGTTGTTTTCTACAGAACTTATGTTTTTTTGAATACACTTAATCAAACTCATCAATAAGCATAAACATAAAAGGCTTATGATTTGTGTTCAGAAGGTTTGTCATAACTAAAACACCAAGGATTTTGGACTCAACATAATGAAGCATTTATTGATGATTTTGGTTGATGGTTGGGCCATTAATGGCCATAGGATCTCAAATATGTGATTTTTACGTTTTGTTGATTGCTCATTTATGCTAAGAATGCCTTCACAATGTTGAACTCAGATTATTTGAGGTCTAGGTTTGGTGCCCAGTGCACCCATGGTAAGCACGAGGCCTTCCAAAGGTTATGGTAAGGACTTAAGACCAATGTGCTAAGAGCACGCTAAGTGTGCTAAGCACCAAGACCTTAAAAAAGGTGCCTTAAATTCTCTACACATGCCTTAATTGCAAACTAAGTACGTTAAGTGTGGGGACTTCTAGAGAGAATGTTTGAAACCTCTACATAATTATGCTAATTAAGCACCTTTCTCGTGCCCTATGAGCTAGGGGTACAATTCTAAGGATAACTATACTTGACATAAGTATAAGACCCCTAGAACAACATATTATGTTAGTCATGTTTTTACTTTTACATATGATACTTCATGCTTACATATAATTGTGCAATGATACTAAAGGCTGATAAATAAATGATAATGACTCTTCAGACTGAAGAAGGATAAATATAAGATGTTGAGGACTCCTTGAACCGAAAGAGTATAAATATATGAAATTTTGACATGAATAAAAGGGATGCTCCTTAACAACTTAAGCTTAATATTCTGCTAAAGAAGAAAAAAATGAAAAAGATAAATAATAACATGCACAGTTATAGATCTATGTTTCCATGTTTGCATTTATGTTATTTCAAAGGCTTTATGCATTTAAGTATAAATTTATTTTATGGTTTGTTTAGAGGATATGAAATGACCTTGAAAGATATTTACATTTGATAATTGCATCTTCATAGGCTAGATTTTGAATAATTGTTGTATTCTTTTACTTGTCTAAATACTTGCACTTCCATTAGGTTGTACCACCATTAGATTCACAAATTCTTTAAATACTTGCATCTTTGCTAGACCCTTATAGATTATCCATTGTCGTTAATATGCTTTAGAACTTGCATCACTATTAGCTCACATCAATGAGACACACTGCCTAATCTTCACATTGTGATAACGACTCGAATCATTCCAAAACTAGGAAATTCTATAGTATAGGATTAATCTAGGTAAACTCAGAGATACAATTAAATTTGGTTCCTACTTCAATTCACTTATAAACAACAGGGATAAATTTTAACGAATAGTTTGTAGGCAATATAAAGAAATGCGAAAACATAAAATGCAAAGTCTAAAACAGAACAGAGTTTTGGAAAAAGAATATGAATTAGGTTTAATAACATCAATCCAATTCACCAAACCAATGCAAATTGAATTATCACAGTTGCTACGAATGATGTTCAGATTGTGAAAGTTCAGTCAATGTCAGTAGCAATAGTTCAATCGAATTAATCTTTAAATTCATTGAGATCACAAATTAGGTTGGAATATCATCCAAAAAATATGTGATTAAATTTCAAAATTAGGAAATGAAAAGATAACCTAATTCATTTTCAATCCTAGGCACATTCATAATCATGAAAATCGAAAATAGGATTAAAGAAAAAGATTGAACATTCACACATGATTGAAATACTAAACCATAACTCAAATTCAGCTTTACTTGGAATGGATCCTTGGATTGAGTGTTTAGCCTTCCATGATAATCATTAGTGGAAGAGAAACATAACTTGTGCAAGAAAAAGAAAGAACAAAAGTGAAAAGAGGAAAAAGAATGAAGAATAGTTAAGAGGAAAAGAGAGAAAAGAGTTTGATCCTAAAGCTTGCACCACAAGTTTCTAAATCTGTTTTTTTTTTTTGTACAAAATAGAGTATCTCACCAATCAACTAAGTCCACTAATATATACAATAATTACTCAGAAGGAAGGAATGGACCTTGATTAGGCTCATCTAATCTACCCAATTAAACTAAATACATAAAGCAAAGCCCAAATTCGCAACCCAATTATTTAAGTGTAGAGGTTATGAATTCCAAGCTCAATTTGACCCTTGAAATGGTAGAATTGGCCCAAGCTTATTTGTGACAAAATGGAAGATCTTTTTCTTAGCTTTCCAAGGACTACTAAGATGATCCATTTGGAATTCTGTAGTGTCCCATAGGCTCTACACAAGGAAAATAGGTCAAGCAAGCACAAAATCCGAAAATAAGCAACAATTATCAATTACGTCCAATTATTTGCCTAAGACAAAAATTAAGTTAAGGTGAGAAAATAGGAGTTAAATTGAGGTCAAATAAGCTAAGAAGAATAGAAAAATACTAAACTACAAATGCTCAATCACATTGTCAGGAAGACTTTTGATCTTTATACATAGATCTACTATTAGGAAGGTTTTCAATACAAGAGATCTTTATACCTAGATCTACTATCAATTCTACTATATCTATATGAGTTAGTTACCTGGTTGAACCATCAACTTTGATATCCTTTATTGAGAAATACGAGGGAGTTTAAACACTAGGTAGATCTCATCAATGAATCATAAGCAAATCATACAAGTGAATTTGACATCACATTCAACCCAAAAACCTTAAGGTATTAGGTTTGTAAATTTTTCTCACTTATATATTACTCAAGCTGTCCATTTCTATCCATATGGTGAGACTTCATATTCATACTTGCACTCCAACAAACTTCAAAATTGGGAATACATCTCTACACTTTTTCATCAATTTGCCATATTTTTTTTTGTCTGTTTTTGTTTTCTCTTTAACATTCTTATATTATCATTTTTTGTTATTGTTTGTTTCATAGAAACTTAATTTAATATACTTTATGGTAACAATTATGCACTAATACAAATAAGGTGACCGAATCAGCTTGTAACTTGTTTGGTTACAAGCAAATGTCAGGTGAGGTTAAAAAAATTAGGTTCGATTGTATTTTAATTTATACTGTTTAGTTAAAATTTTATTTTCTAGAATTAATTTGCAATGAATAAAATTAAATGTTTGATCTTGCCACCAATTGTGTCTTAACATAGTTAGCTAATACCATCACAAAATAAAATTTGACAGCGTAAAATCGTTACAAATTTTCTGTTTTTTTAAACAAAATTTACAAGAGTAATTTTTGATAGTTTATAAATATAAGAAAATTTGTTATAATTTTATATCGTCAATTTCTATTTTGTGGCGGTATTAACTAGCAACATTGAAAGACTTAACCAACGGAAGAGAACAAACAATACCTAAAAGTGATTATATAAAACTAAAACATGTAATTTTTTAGGTTTACGGACCAAAACATAAACACAATGCTGTAAAAGGGATTATGAGAAATAGGTACTATACAGGTCTAAGGGTGTGTACCAAAATTTTCGAAACCATATATTTGTGTTAATACGTTAAAGTGATTTTACTTCATCATGCTAATTAAATCAATTTTTTAAACTAATTTTCAAAATATCATTTCTAGTAAAAATATTTTTAAACTCACTTTTACTCTTAAAATTAAAAATATTCTCTCTCTATATAAGAGAGAAAATTAACATCTTAACTTTGTTTATGAATATATATTTTAATATATTTCATCTCGTGCAAATTTCATTTTTTTGTGACCATCAGCTTCCATCATAGGTAGTTGGTCTTCATTTCCATGAATATATAATTCTGTATAATTATTTGATGAATATAATTAGATACTAGAAGTAGAATATGAGATATATCTTATAGAAGATTATTTTAATATACGGAAGACTATATAATTATATATATATATAGATATATAATCAAGATTTAATATCATAAAATTATATATATATATATATATATATATATATATATATATATATATATATATATATATATATGACTTATTTATTTTAATTTTAAACATCTATAGGATTAAGACTCAATATTCTTTTAATTTTATTCTCAGGTAAAAAAGCCTAGGTAGTTTTCCAATAATATGCTCATGTAACAAATTATGGCCTCACCTTTTATTGTAAGTGTGCAGATTCGGTATAGATCTTACTGAAGAAAACAAAGAAACCGAAAACATTATATTGTTTTCAAATCTTATTGAATCCTTTGAACAAGTTGGCCTGGGATGGACGGTCAAAACCGCCGTCTCTAAAGCTCCCAACAAGATTTTCCACAAAGAAAATTCATTGACTAACGATAGAATCCTAATGTACGTGATAGAATAAGTACAAAACCATTAATTTGTAAGTTACTATTTTATAAAAAAATTATCATTTTGACCATCTTTTGAAATGAAATGTATCTATCAATCCCTTTCATTGTTAAATGTTGCTCCCTTGGTCCTTATGTAAATTGCAGTCGCGACATAAAATTTTTCATATCAATGCATGCAAGAAAGCTAAAATTAGCTTTAACCTAGATTTCAATTAGTAATTATTAAAATTATGATTATTAAACTTTCGAGTTAACTTGCTTATTCTTACGAGTTCATGAGTTCACTTATCCTTTATGAGTTAACTCATGTGTAAATTTTTTTAAGTAGACTCTCAAGTTTATTATCGATTAAACGAGTAACCAAGTTAAAAAAATTAAACTAAAATGTAAGTTATTCTGGATTGTTTTCTATTTGTTTAATGTTCAACTTTAGTGTGTTTATTTTCGAATAAAAAAATTCTCACTTCTAATAACATCAAACCCTTCTAATAACATTAAATCTTCGATCAGAATACTCTTCCACTACTATAACATATGCTATTATCTAGTAGTGATACATTACTAAACTTGGTTATTAAATATTGTGAAATTTATTATTTACTATTTTGTTTTATCATATTGTTGAAATATTAAATTGATATATTATTTATAGATATTTTGTTATTTATATGAAGTGAATTCTTAGGACGATACGAGTTGAATCCACGAGTTGAGTTTATAGAACTTTTATGAGTCTATGTAAACTCTTGAGTTTAATAATTTTGATTAAAATGCCATTCACCAAGCACTAATACGCATAAACATAAATGATATAAGGAAAATAAATTTGATGTATATATATATATATATATATATATGCTACGATTTCTGGACATAAATTAAAACAACATATTATTATATATGTCTCTTTAAATTGGTTATATGAATTATTGTGGGATTTAATTGTCTCCTTTAAAAATGGATAAATATATAAAATGAGAAAATCATTTACTTTATCACTTTAATATAAGTGGATAAATATACAAAGTTAATTAAATTAAATGTATTTTAATTAAAAATAACAATGAATACATTTATACTTTTTTCACTTTAAATTAATTTACTCAATTTAAATTAGGATTGACAATGAAGCAAACAAACTCCAATATAGTTTCAGACTTGTTTCAACAATTGATTTATTAATCTTGATTCATGAATCAAATGAACTAAATTAGAATTAAAAATTAAACTCATTAAATGAACTAGACTTGAACTAACTCAATTATGAACTAGCTTGATTTATATATATCTATCTTCTATTTATATCTATATCTATCTATATATTAAATATTTACACTATTAACTTGGTATAATTATTTTTAATTAATTTAATATAATTTTGTTTGAAATGAATATTAAATAAAAGCATATACAATAATTATAAATTTAACACATACATAAACATAAATACAAATATATTAAGTAATATATTTTATGTTATTAAATTAATATTATCAATTTTTTAAAAATAATTACAGATATATTAAGTAATATGTTTATATTATTAAATTGATATTCTCAATTTTTTTTAAAATAATTTCATATTAATTTTATTTTTGCATAAAATAAGTCAATAAAAATATATAAAGTAATTATAATTTCAAATTAAGTCGAGCGAGTTAACTCAAACTGTAGATGAACTTCAACCGAATCGAATTCGAACTAAAAACAAAAATTCATATGAAATTTTAGCCAAATTATAAATTAATCAAACTTTTATCGAGTGTAGCTAAGTTGAGCCGAGTTGAGTTGAAACTGGACTCATTTTTGGTCACCTTTACGTAAGTTAGTTGTCGGTGACTCGGTGTACGAATTTAATATCCTACAATACTCTCTCTCTATACCTCCCTTAAAAAAAATCATCATCATATGCATAACATAATAGCCACGAGTCGGTCCACGACCATTATACAATTTAATCAGCCAGTATTAATTATAGTTTCATTAAAATCAATTAGGTTACTCTGCCTTTATATTTATATATACGACGTATCTTCATACTAGATATATACTGATCTATACCAAAAAAACAACAACAAACACAAATTCTTATAAATACGTAGACTTATAATTAATAAAACCAATTTAATTATGAGACCAAAATATCACAACAAGTGGTGGAGAGTTGAATTAAATAGATTTGATGGACTTAAACTAACATCAACGATGCACTACCGTCGCAGAATAAATCAAAGAGTAATGGTCAAAGAAAGTTATTGGTCCATTTGGTACTGTGCCAAGTCAGCAACTACTCTTCTTACTGCTTCCTCGAAGGCAGACTCGTCCCATTCACTTCCCTGCCAAAAACATCCACAGCTGATTATTCTTCACATAAAAGGTCCCTACCAATCATAATCTTTTGGTACATAATAGTCTTTGAGAACGACTTTTTGGGTTATGTTTCTCTCGGTTTTAATGTGGTTTACAAAATTAATATATATGTGACGGCAAATAATATATGAGAGAATATTAGATATTTATCATATAAATAATTTAATTATAAATTATTATATAGGATAAGTTTATTAATTTTTATAATATTTTTTTAAATCATATTAATAATAATTTGAAATCAAATATTTTATAATATTAGTATATAATTATTAATCTCATAGTAATAATATACTAACATTTTTTGACGGAATACAATAATATACTAATTTAATAACATTTGATAGTAAATGAACTGAAATCGATTTGGATGATACATGATATTGAACACTAACAAAAGCAAACATTGAAAGTTACAGATTGGATTTTTCTTGCTGATAAAATTTATCATTTTAACCGTTAATATTTGTTGATAAAAAGAAAACTTAATAAAAAAAATGTCACGTTATTTTTTAGTCGTTTTGTATAATTATAATACACCGAAAAGCCGCCACCACAAGTTTAGTCGAGACAACTTTTTACGTATAGAAATAATCAACATATTTATGCTGATTCATGCATGTTCTATGGCTGCCAAAATAGAACCTACTTTTTTTGAATTGAATGTTATTTGTATCATCTGAGGATGGTGACAAAGCACACCAAACCAAACCACCTTAGCAATCAGAACTGCACTTTCGAAGTTCCTTCGTCTTAACTTTAAAACATTGTAATATGTAAACATAAATATATTTTTCATCATTATACTGATCAAGGGGGGTTCTTGGATCCTGCAATAAAGAAGCCGTCACTTTTTTTCCTAATCTAATTGTCTGATTTTGTATGCACAAATTCCACTCTCATAATGCAGAAGTAGACTTGTCATGCGCCACCCACTTTTGAAAAGTTTGACATGTGCAGATAGTTATGTAAATAAAACTTTCTTTTAATTTGAATATTTATATTTATGTCCTGCATGTCCTTACATGGTGGGACTGATTTTGAAAGATATCATCTTCCTTTCTGAAGCTAATTATATTTTATGAACAAGGACATGTTTATACCTTGTCTACTATACTAAAATATATTAACATAAATAATACTAAAATTATTTCATGTATAATATATTTATTTAGCCACATGTAGCTACCCTAAATTAACATGTATATATACCATTTGCTCATATTGTTTAATCACAAATTTATCTAGTGTATATATGTGTTTTAATCCCGTGGACCATTCTATTTTGAATGTCTGTAAATATAGCTTGATTCATATTATAAGAACTAAGTTAATCCCAAGGTGAAGTAATACGAAGCAGATGAAACACGTGTCTTTCTTTATTAAAATTTACATTTAGAGTCCTTCTCTAAAGGCAACTGTTCTTGTAACAAGTGTTCCTAATTATAATCAATCAATAAATTAACCTTATACTAAATATTTAAAAAATGCCATATATACTGGCAAGAAACAATTTTAATAGCTAGACTTGTCCCCATAAGCACAGTTTTTGTATAACAAAAACTATTAGGATAAACTTTATAAATACAAGTTAACATTGTGATATATCATGTTAATAGTATAATGTTTAAGTTTATGACCAATTAATTTCTTATACTTATATAATTGTCTATTGACCCACAATGTCTGTGTTAACAATTCAATTTTCGTTAAACAAAAAATATACATGAGAGCAATTAAGCTTCCATATATTATTATATAAAATTTCATTCTAAGTTATTCTATACTATTTCATGAATTTTTCTAGTGATAAATATATATACATACCTGAATAATCCTCAATCTGAAGGTTAGTTGATGAAGTGCATTGTTCCCTTCTGCAATGTGAGTGTTTGCGTCCATGGAAACCAAACTCACGTGGTGAGCCAGTTTTAAGAATTTCAATAACCGGATTAATAAATCAGTTTGAGAAACTTGTCCTCTCACATTCACTTGCAACTCCACCATTCTCTCTTCTGATGTGCTTGATTCGGGTACATGTGAAATTCTGACACTTAATCTTTCATTTGGTGATAAACTAGCTACCTTGGTTTCTTCAGCTGTAGATTCTTTGGCTGGCAAAAGTGACGTCAATCCCTGATTTCTGTTGCTTAGTTTATCAACTTCAGCCATCAAAGACCTCAATGTCTCCTTTGCTGCTATTAGTATAGACGCTTTGTCTTTCTAACAAATTAACATATGTTCAAATTCAAGGCATTAATTTTGGAATATACAACACATGGAAACAAAATGTACAAAACTTAAAATGGTCGTTAGGCAGCGACCTATAGCGACAATTTTCTTGCTGGTGAAAGTTGTTTTTTCAACGCTATTTTAGATTTATCAACTATAAATGTTACTCTGAATAACCTTATTTCTTGTCGTGGAGTAAAGGTTTTTACTTTTATTTTTTATACAATCATTTAATTACAAACTTGCATGTAAGTTTATTGATTTTTGTAATAACTATTTTACAAATCATATAAGAATGGTTTCTGATTACTTAAACTGTGCAAGCCTATTAAGCTCTCTCTATAGTATCTACTTTATAGTTGTTCTTTAATTAAAATTAATATTTTATTATAGTCATCCAAATTAAACGTCAAATTTTGATTGGAAAACAGCATTAACTAGAGCAATGGTGTTCTAAGTGCTCTAAGTGTACCTTTGTTCCCGGAGGAAGAAGTGCTCTAAGTGCTTGAAAATTCTCGTTTAGCTTCTCACGCCTTCTCCTCTCTGATATCATATGATGAAGCTGAGTATTGGTGGGACGAGACGTTGCTTGAACGCGTTCTCTCATTCTCATAAAGTTCATGTTTCTAAAGAACACAAGAGACCTCTTCATGAGGCTTTGCCTTCTGAAATTTGAGGCCATGTTGGAGCCTAAGTCTTGTCTATACCTCTGGAAAGCACTAGCATCAGGACGCACCACAGGAAGAAAATTATTACTATAAGGCAAGTTTTGGTGGTGCTGCTGCTCATGATGATAAGAAGTTGTTGGAGATATAACATGGAGGATTGCTCTCATGATTGCATCATGTTCAGTTTCTGGTGTGGGGAATTGGGTTAGAGAAGGGACTTCTGTCAATGCTTGAATATCAATGGCTCGTTGGTGAGGACTATTTGGCACTGGCTGCATTGTTGGCTCTACTCTTGATGATGATGCTCCAAGAGTCTCAGGTGGAAAGTGGGGTTGAGATGTGCCTGGAATACTGAATATAAGTGATGAGTATTCAGGGCTACCTGTGGATATTGATCTCAGAGAAGATGAAGATGATGTAGGAGGGTTTTGATCAATTTGCTGGGACTGTACTCTAGTGGAAAAATCTTCAGGAAACAAACTCCTAAGTGCTGTTTGAATGTCAACCTGTATATTAAAAAGAAATGGGAAATCAAATTTCAATTTGCAATGTTGATTCATCTTTTGGTTAATGAAATTGGCATTAAGTGTTTTAATGTGATAGATATTATATATAGTTGGTAGCTAGCTTACTTGGGACATATTTAAGAAACCAAGCTCAATTTCTCCCTTGTTACACCCCATGAAAACAGCAGTCTGAGAAGAACAAGAAGATACAATAAGATTCATGGTTCATCATAAAGCTTATTAGGAAACAAAATACAAAGTATTTTGAGGTTCTTTGACAACAAACGAACCTTAATCCTTGCCTCCTGTAAAATAAATTAAAAAAAAACTAATCTTAGTACCACCATAACCTGAAAAAATAATTAAATACAGCATTGGTTTGAACTTTGAAGGGAACTTTCTTTCTTTAGAAAAATATATTACCTGAAAGAATTGTATTTGTATTTCTGTGGATGCTAATCTGAGAAGTTCCAATTGTTGGAGCTCTAGGTAGGGTCGTTGATTCCTAAAAGCTAGTCCAGGAACACGGCTGAATAAAACAAACAAATTATCTATATGTTTGCTTTTTTAGAAAAAAAAAATAGTTTTTTTATTTTATTATAACATTCCATATATATATATATATATATATATATATATATATATGCAAATTAGCATTAAAAACTAGGGAAACATTAGAGCAAATTAAAGCCTTACTCATCATTGACATCAAATGTCAAAGTCCGGAACTGACTGAAAAGCTGTTGTGCCTGCACACTCCCCAAACTAGAGCTTGCTTGGTTGTTCCTTACATTGTAGATACCATCCAAGAAGCTCAAACGACTACATATGCCAAGAAAAAGCCTCAGAACTATATATGAAATGTTTTATAATATAATTAAAATGGAATAATATGTGCATATGCATATATATACTTTGGTGAAATGGAATCATATGCCCATAGACAAATGTAACTGCAGCCCAAAGACTGCACCAGAAATTGGATAAAATCAGTTCTGGCGGCTACAGAGAGAGAGAAGACACTTTCCATGGGGTGCATGGTGCTTGATGCTAATGCTTTTGCATCATGATCATGAGATAGAAGAGAATATGTTTTGTGTCCCTAGTAATACTTTTTTTTTTTCCTTTTCTATATGCCATTTGAATCATTTACTTTTATGAAATGCAATCTACT
Source organism: Glycine max (assembly GCF_000004515.6). Lineage (NCBI taxonomy): Eukaryota > Viridiplantae > Streptophyta > Magnoliopsida > Fabales > Fabaceae > Glycine > Glycine max. The sequence continues at coordinate 15,466,215 of NC_038251.2, read as the reverse complement.
GGTCCTATATATATGTGGGTCTGTGTATGTGAGTGAGGGAGTAGGGCTTGGTTTCATTGACAAAATAGACAAAGAAATTATAAAGAGATATGATAGTAGAATGGAAGAATTAAGATTCTTGCTAGGTGGTGGGTGCTGGCTAGGGAGACAAAATAATCTTCAATGCTTTCATAAATAATTACCCATTGAAATTTTCAAGAAATATATTTACTTCACGTGTGAAAGGAAGGAACGGATCAAAGAGAGAAATTAAAGAAAGGGTTTTGAAAAGTACTAAAGTAGGTTGATCCCACTGTGAGGAAAATGTATAAGAAGAGACATGATGATATGAAGTGTGATACTCCAATAAATGGAGGAGAAAATAAATAAAATTAGAAAGAAACTGCGCCTGCCCAAAAAAAAGAAAAACAAATAAAAGCTATAGCACCACCTGCATGTGGGTGTTGCAAAAATATAATTGTGTTGGTCTTCCAGGGAGTTTGAAAAGTACCTAGTGGGAAAGAAGCACTTACTACTTAACATATAAGGAGAGAAAGAGAGAGCATAATAAGGGGGGACTAGCTGGAAATTGGGATGGTTTTAAGAATTGATGGAAAGTGAAAGCATGAAAAGAAAAGTAGAGAGTAGGAAACAAAGACGGGGAAGGGGAATGGGTGGAAAAGTATTAAAGTCAAAGTCCATGCTTGAAAAGTTTGAAAATTAGTCATGGGTGGAAGGCACGGTGCTTCTTTCCACTTGACATCTGTTTAATTCTTTTGAAATTTTGACCTCTCATAAGAAGAATGGAGGATAATAGTTTATATATTCTATTTTTATAATATTTTTAATTGTTGTGAGACTTAACTTTAATAGTATCTTTTAATTTTATTGATAATTAATTTTTATAAAAAAAATTATTTAAATATTTTTATTTAGAACTCTCTATCCAATCACATTTTTTCCATTAATTTAAAATATTAAAACAACTTAGTATTTTAAACACACAAATAACTAGAGAACCTTACTCAATTGTTATACAAATACAGCTTAATAATAATACTTCTAATATTATAATAACACCCACTCATCCTTAGTCTATTCTTATACATATACTGCTAAATAATAATACTTCTTATATTATAATAACACCCACTCATCCTTAGTCTATTCTTATACATATACTGCTTAATAATAATACTTCTTATATTATAATAACACCTATTATCCTTATTAATTATATAATGAACTGTAGACAAAAGAAATGCTGCTGTGTCCCAAAAGATTAAACAAGTTCTCGAGAGAGACAACCAAATATTCAACCTATTTTACTAATGATATTGTATCGCAACTTTGACTCTGATTTTTGTAGTGTAATTTGGACTACTTACCAGGTGGAGCTTTATTATTAGATGACTCTACTCAAGTAGCTGCATCAGATTCTTGCTCGTGCTTATCATAAACTCTCTCAAATTTATTTGCCGCTCACTTATATTTTACACACAAAAAAAATATAAGAAAATCAACTTCTGGATTATTTTATTTGTTAGCACATGTGAATCAAGTGGTAATTTTATTATTTTACTAATCTACCATACACTCTAGTTATTTTAAATCTTCACCAATGTAAGTTTTAGAATACAGCAGCCACGTTTGATTCTTGAAGCATGTAAGCTTCTAACTACCAATGATTAGTTTTTCTTCTGTGGTGTGTGGCCCAGACTATTATATACCATGAGATGAACTCAACAAGCTCACGCACTAAATGAAAAGTAAAGTGTTAGCCTGTGAAGGAGTCATTTTCAAGAACAATAATATCGCTCTTAACAAGACAATATGAGTAATGACGAAAAACAACATATGCAGTGAAGTTGTAGCACACTCAGCATGGTACTTCTTCAACAAAAGGAAAGACTTTTGAAGGATATATCTTGAGCTATAGAAATGAGTTTGAGGTGATCTTGGAGTCTATGAAAGATTGAAGGAAGATCTATATTTATAATGAAGAAATCGTGAATTGATGTAACTTGAATCATGATCAAAATATAACTTGAAGTTGGAGACATTGTTTTGCCTGGCTAACATGATATAATTGTAATATTTTGAACATATTTTGAGCTATAGAGGTCTAAATGATATGAGACCAATGCTTAAATTTTTTTAAGAATTATCTAACACTCTTATGAAGATAACAAAAGCCAATTTGGGTATATGAAAGGCCAAAAAAATCAAATGTAGTAGCACACATAACATGCTACAACAATTTGCATATCAAAGTGATGGAATACAAGTTTGACATGTTACATCGTCAAAGTACTCTTACAATAAGAACTTTCAATGATAGGAGACTAGTGCCTAAATTTCAAGGAAAAATTATCTAACACTCTTATAAATACAACAAAAGCCAATTTGGGTATATGAAGGGTCAAATAAATCAAATAGAGTAGACATACTACAACAAGTTGTATATCAAAGTGATGGAATATAAGTTTGACATGTTACATCATCAAAGTGTTCCTACAATAAGAACTTTAATTGCTTTCCATCTACATCAAAGATCCCTCTCAAACTAGATCATTAGATGAAGATGATTACACCAATAAGCTTCACTAGAAAATTGTTGGGAAGAGTTCATAAAAAATGTTATTCAAAATGTGTGCTCAAAATGCTTGCTAAAAAATGTTGTGATAACAGTAAAGTTAAAATGGAACCAATAAGGCCTTTGTAAAACATGCAAAGCTTATGCATGAAAATAGATTTAAGCATTAAAGTTGTTGAGAAGAATTTTGAACAAAACTTTTCCAAGTGCGTACATGATCTTCCACAACTTTTTGACCTTTTGGAGAGTATAAAACCATGTATGTCCAACTTAAGCCATGAATCACTAGTAGATTCTTCCCTTCAAAGGTTAATCTTTAATGATCTTAAGTTGTCAACAAGGAATTTTATACTCAAGATTTTTCTTGGTGAGGGCATGTTTGGAACTACGTTGGAATGTTGGATCAATCTAGATGAGAACCCTGCAACAAGGCCTTGAATGGAGATTCCAGTGGTACTGAAGAATCCAGACATGACCTAATGGATTTTGATGGATGACCACCTGGGTTGTTATCGCTTGCTTGTACCCAATGTTGAAATTGAAGCCACCTCCCTTATACTTGGCCCACCCGGTACAAAGAAGAAATCAATCAAGAATGTGAAAATGTACTTGAGTTTAAAGATCTATGGCATTTTGCATTTATGGTTTTCAATTGATTTGGCTTGGGATTGAATTGTGTTTTTATTTTCTATTTTTGGGGTCAATGTTGGTGTTCCGATTATCTTATGTATGGGTCCTTGTTTAATTTATGTTTTAATAGTGGCTAGACCAAATTCACATACACTGTTGTGAAAGTAGAGAACCACTAGCTAAAAATAAAAATTAAAGACACCAACCCATACATAAGATAACCATAACATCAACAATGACCTCAAAACAAAAAATAAAAACTCAATTCACTCCCGAGCCAAATCAATTGAAAACCCTAGATGCAAAATGCCATAGATCTTCAAACTCAAGTCCAATTTCACATTTTTGATTGATTTCTTCTCTGTCCTAGGTGGGCCAAGTATAAGGGTGGTGACTACAATTTTAACATTGGATCCAAACGAGCAATAACAACTCAGGTGGTCGTCCATCAACATCCATTAGGTCAGGTCGAGATTCTTCAGTACCACTGGAATCCCCATTCAAGGCCTTGTTGCAGGTTTCTCATCCAAATTGTTCCAACATTTCAACACAATTCCAAACATTTCTCACTAAGAAAATTCTCAACTATAAAATTCCGTATTGCCAACTTAAGATCATTAAAGGTGAACCTTCCAAGCGAAAAAGCTACTAGTAATTCCTGACTTAAGTTAGGAGTACATAATCTCTGCATAGCTTCTTGACTGTTTGGTGGATGATGGTCTTGGAGTAATCAGATGGTGGTGTTTAACAATATCATTTGTAGATTTTCTTCCTGTTGGTTTAAAAAAGGGGAAAAGATATCAATGCAAATTTAATAAGCAACATAAAATGTACATGAATTACACACATTTAATTAATTTATAATCCTATTTTTTTCTTTCATATTTCAAGTTTTGTATTTATCTTATTACTTATTTTTAGTTTTATTTATCTTCTCTCTAAAGGATATATTCCTTGAGGGATGTAGGATTATTTTTTTTTAAAAGCTAAACCAAAATAAACATATAGGGCCAAATGTAAAATCCTAATGAGATTGACATTTTTTACTAAAAAAAAAATATAGATTTGGATTTCAGGTAAATGGAAATCAGAAAAATATTTCTTTATTAGACTAAAATCAACCTAGCATCGAATTTAACCTTGTCTGTTTCATCTTTCACCCGCCTTTCTTGCTTCGACTGTATGTTCCTTTGATACTCCCCACCCCTTTGATTAATTATGCCTCCACTATCACATAGAGAATTTTAATAAGAACAAATTGAAACCAAACAAGTTAGTACCTTAAGTGAGGAGAAATTTAACTAAAAGATGTTATACAACAATTCATAAAAAAAAAGACCAATATCATTATCAGTGACAAATCCAGATATTTTATGTTGTAGGAACAATATTCATTTACATAAATTAATTGGGGTAATATTCATAATTTTATATTACATTTCAAATTGTGAGAGCAATATTTAATTACACATATGAGTTTCATTAAGAAAAGGTTTAAAGTTGGTGGGATCAATTGTCCCCAAAACTCTCAAAGTAGATCGACCACTAATCATCATGCAAACAGAATGACCAAAATAATATGCTACTTCTCAATCAAACAACAATAGAGATTAAGATTAAAATAAGCTACATTAAATCATTTAGTATTAGTCCAATACAATATTAGGTTGAGGATGGGATGTAATGTGTTCCACTACAAGTTTAATAAAGTTGATCTTGTTAGCTTCATTATCAGGAATCTCAAACTTAAACTCTTCCTTAAGAGTCATCACACTCTCTTCTGAATATAAACATTAGGGGTGACCTAACAAATACAAATGCTCTGAATAACATCAATAAACATTAGAAATGTAATTTTTTTAAAACCAATGAAACAAAAAGTAAAAAATTATGCTCAATAAAATGGTCAAAAGTTTCATGAATTGGATAACATATTGAAATAAAATTATTACACAATGAAAACAAAATCCCTAACATCATTAGTCAAGTGGCATAACATTATTATAATCTATAAAATGAATGAGAAAGAAAATAGATTTTAGGGTTCGTACAATTGAAAATATATCAGGATCAAGAAACTGGGCCTCAACACAAACACAATAGACACACATATTCATTAAAAATCGAAACCATATTTAGGATTTCAAAAATAGAACACCAAATTAGGGAATAGAGGAACCTTGGAAGCATAAACTTTCTTGAAGTTTTTGACACATGAGATGATGAGATCTACAATGTTATCAAAATCGTGATTTGGATCATGGAATTGTGCGAGCCTATGATATTTGGAGGTCTGTCCATGCTACATTGTAGATGTGATTGTTGGAGTGTGGAATCAAAGTAAAATCACGATCATGTGTGTGGTATCATGGGATCTATAATCCCTTTCAAGCGAGAAAAATGCCCCTATTCGAATGCAATGCAACTAAAAAAACAATCTTATTTCGATGCGGTGTGACTCAAATGCAGTTTGCAACAGTCGAACATCAAAGCCACACAGTCATAGATAGAGGCCTCTATAACGATGTAGTTCCCCATTGCTGGAAGGTTGTGGCATTCTGCCTGCAAATGGGAGATGGGAGGTTGTGCTTGTGAGTGGCGATGGTGTCTCAAGCTCCTATTTAGGGTTATCGAAAATTTAGGGTTGGAGAATTAGGCCTTGGCCCAACTTGTTTTTTTTTTAATAAATTACACATTCTGATCTATTAAGATTCTATTTTTTTGGGTGAAGTATTAAGAATCTATGTAACTTATTAAAAAAAATTCTATTAACAATTACAACATAATTAAACTTGCTTTGATATTGTGAGTTGTACGTTAGAGATTGATAAATAAATATTAAACTATGAAGTACTACAAGTCTCTACTTAATAAATAGGGTTCAATGTTAATTTTGAAAGTTAGACGTTTATTTTGAACCAAAATTTTCTCTTTTAATTTGTTTTCTTAAAATAAACATTGCATATAATATAAAAATTAAACTGGATAATTTTAATAATAATAATAAATATAATAAACTATTTAATGCATAATATATTATACAATAAATTAAATAATTGTATTAAAAGCCAAATGAAACATTACATGTAATTATGAATTTTAATTCTATTAATCTACAAGTCAGGCAATTATAATTTGCTAGGATTATGTTTTTTTTTAAATTTAAGTTTATTTAAATTTGTGATTTAGATGTTATTTTCTTTATCTATATTATATTTTATGTATATGTAGTATTATATATTAATATTTTAAGTAAAAATGTAGAATCTTACTATTTGAGTTACCATCTTCTATTTCCCTCCCTATTTGTGACCCTAAATTTATAGAGAAAGCAACCTTAACCCCTTTGCTGAATCAATGAATAAGAAAGTTGAGAGCGAACCAGGCTAAAGGGAGAGTTTATGGAAAGAACATGAACATGCATGATCAAATCTTTGGTGAATAATGAATCAAATCACACCTCACTCTCTCTAATACTCACTTCTCTATTACATCACTACTAGAAAATAAGATTATTAAGGAATTTTAACATCGATTATTAACTAATGTTGAAACTATCAACGTTAAAGTTTCAACGTTAACATTGGTTGTTTAAAAATTGATGTTGTTGTTGTTTAATAACACGATGTTGTTGTTTAATGACAACATCAATTTTTTTGAAAACTGATGTTGTTTTTCAATGACAACATATGTTTTTTTAATTACTAACCTGTAATTATTCACATGATAGCTTATCATTCAAAGTTGTATAAAACTCAAAAAATAAATTAAATTTATAAAAAAAATATACCACCAAGACTTATAAACAAAAATTTACACAAATTAATATATCACTAAGAGTTCTAAACAAAATATACCATGCACCAAGAGTACTTATAAAAAAAAATTTCCCACAAATGTGTTCAGGATGTTCCAATTCCCACTAAATATATACCACCAACACTTATAAACAAAAATATCCAGATTCATAATACTATAGTATAATGTACTTTAATTACAAACAAATCCAACATAATTTGAGTTCCAGTTTGCAAATTTTGTGATTGTGCAAAACTCCTCCATCCATTTCCAATTTTTGCAGTCTTCCTCCATTGATTATAAACTATCCTACACTCCAAATTTAGATGTGTGAACCTTGCAACTTTCATAAATGAGTACATGGTACTTAGCACATCTTGAAATTAATATTAAATTCATATTATATGTGTATATGATTTTAAAATTTGACATATATAGGATTGCTTAATTACTCACCAAACTGTTGCAAGTCACTTTGTACTCAGTCAGGACTTTAAAAGTGACTGAATTAGGAACTTGGTGGTACAAGGAGTGCCATTTAGGGTAAGTTTTTGGTTCATAGTTGCTTTTAAAGATGGTGAGGAGGAAAACACTGTGTCCAAAGTGGGTCAATGTCACTTGATGATTTGTAGTGAGCCCATAGAAATCTCTAAGTTTTGTCTATGTAGCTAGTAGAGCTGGGCTCACCAGATCTTGGTTGTATATAACAGAGTGCATGTTGCCACTATAGTCTAGCTGATACCAAGTATGCTCTAGTTCATTCTTCCATCTTATAGCAAATGACTGACTTCACTATAAGGCTACATTTAACAAGCAAAGTAATATAAGCAAATATGTTAGTGTCATGTTTATTTGAGAATAGTCATAAAATTTCTAACTTGATCCATAATATGAATTGTGTTGAACATTTCCTCTGCTTTTTTGTTTATCTTCATCATTATGTTAGCCATTTCCTTCTAGTTCTGTTGATCTTCATTCATCGTTTCTAAACTACATTTACAATATAACCATGACATTAAGTAGATTTTGTCAAACAAACTAAATCCACTAACTGATCCATGCACAAAGACTATGCACCATGCTTATCTAGGAGCTTATTCCATGCAACTAATATAATATGATAGATTTGACATAACAATATGATACCAATAAATATGCAAAACAACAATATGATACCAATACATGATAGATTTGACATAACAATATGAGTTTGTTAGCACAAACACATGAATAAAAAGAATTCTCTCAAGCAAAAAGTAATTGATACATAAATTCTTATACATGTAACTTCCAAACTAATAAAGGCTTTTCTAATGCAAATTTTCTATAGCTTTCTTAACTAATTACTACTGCAAAAGCTAAAAATAAACAATACTTTCCCATTAGTTCTTTCTAATCCTTAATATCCTACAAAACCCATCAATCTGATTGAACATTTAGAAGTAAAAAGCTTCAAAGCCTAATGATACAAGTACCAAAACATTGTCAAATAGTTGAAAATAATTGTCTTACGTAAGAAACATGTTGAGGTAAGACAAAAAAAAAGGACTAATATCAAAGGCAATACATCAATACATCTATACTTACAATCATTAATCAAACTCTTTAACCCCCAAATCTTCATCATTCACCAAACAAAACAGGTTGTCACGGTAGCTAGCAGAAAAAATCAAAGACAGATATTACTACTACTAATCACCACTGGTAGTGGTAGTGGTAGTGGCAATACTGGTGGTGGTTACAACATTGTTCAGCCATGACCACCTACTACTAATCAGGTTCAACAATCTGCATAACCACAATCACAAACTAAAGAAAACTAAAAATTTTATCCTACAATGCAGAAGGAGGAAGATACACACAATCCACAAAGCTTTGAGCGAAAAACATACCGTGAGAGCGAGAGTGAGAGTGACACCTAGATCATGAGCGAGAGTGAGACTGAGAATGATAGTGCCGACACTGGTTTTAGTGTCGCGAGAGTGAGACCGAGAACGAGTGTGACACTGAGACCTAGACGACTGTGAGCGAGAGTGAGATCGTGAGTGACAGTGGTTTCAACACCGTGAGAGTGAGAGTGAGAGTGACAACGGGTTCGAGGTTGCCAGAAGCGTGAGGGAGACAAGTGAGATGCCAGAAGCGCAAAAAATATTATAAATAGGATAATACAACGTCAATTTTTTTTTCCAAAATCGATGTTAACATGAGTTGGTTAACATCGGTTTTTGTAAAAACTGATGTTAAAGAAGTCACGTTAACATCGGTTTCTGGAAAACTGATGTTAACCAACTCACACTAACATCAATTATTCGAAAAACCGATGTTAATGAAGTCACGTTATTTACAATTATGCCACTGTGTTTTCGTTTACATCGGTTTTCTATAAAATCGATGTTATTCTAACGATGTTAAAAGAGAATCCTAATCTTATACATCTTATGCTTCTTCGTAGGGCTTCACAGATTAAGACCCATTTTTTATCTCTACTCTCATGATCTGATCCTATTCACTGCATTGAATAAAAAATATTAAATATTTTTATGTTTAAAAATATTAACCTTTATATTTAATATTTTCTTTGTAAAATGAAAAAATTAATAAGAGAGTATAATATTAATCAAACAAATTGCAAGAATTTTATTATTGTGTATTTGTAAACTCATTATGTGAAATTATTAAATATATCGTATTAAATACTTTAAACTATATAAAAATAAATAAACATTGAATAAATATTTGCCAACTAACCATGTTTCCTAGCTAGTGGAAATCAATCATTGTCAAAGTTGACATTATTTCATACCTATATTGAGATAACAAAAAAAATCAAATTTAAAAGATATTAAAATTATTCACTTTGATAAATTAATAAGATTATATAGTCTTAGGGTGTTATTGAAATTAGACTTAACATTATGTTGTTTGCTTATAATTAATAAGTGGCAATAATTTTGACATTATGTTGGTCTTCTTAGTGAATATTAGACTTAATAACTACTATTTATAGGTATATTTTGAGATTAAATTATATAAGAATTAATAATTTTTCTCTCCTATTTCTTCCTTTTTTGTGCAAATAATTGTCATTTCTCCCTTTTCTTGTGCAAATAATTGTCATTTAACATTATGATTTTATGCATGCAATAAGAAGGGCTAATTCCCTTGAGGTCAAAAATATGCCACCCAATGGCTGCCTTGTGCTTTTTGAGCACTTCCACCAACCTAGACTCTTCATCAAAAGATAAATCATTACTAATCACCATAGGCTTGACGTCGTTCTCTTCCAAAATCACGTACTTCAAGTGAGCTGGCAGGATCTTCAAGTCTACTTTAGGCTTCTCTGTTGTGCTATCCTTTTTCAGCTCTTCAAAAGCATATTCCCTAAAGGGAATCTCCTTCAATCTATCCAAGTCCTCCAGACAAGCCTTGAGATCTTTCTCCTTCTCCTTGGTCAGACAATCAATGACATTCATGAATGCTCTTTCCAATGGGGAGTGGAAAGTTAGGCTTTGCACAACAAGGTTAGCCTCTTGCTCAACTGCTTCCACTTTGAAGCAGGTTTTATTGCCACTAGATGCTTGATTGCTTCAAACAAGTTGAAGATCACCTTTTGGTCCTCCACACTCATCTCTAGGTTGCCATTTCCTATATCAACTATACACTTAGTCTTAAGCATGAATGGACGACCCAAAATCAAGGGGATCTCAAAGTCCTCCTCTATATCCATAATTACAAAATCAACCAAGAATGTGAATTGGCGAACTTTGACTAGAACGTCTTCAACTACACCATAAGGCCTCGTGATGGAGTGGTTTACTAGTTGAAGTGTCATCCTAGTGGGAGTAATCCTCAGGTTTCCAATCCGCCGGCACATGGAAAGAGACTTCAAATTAATGCTTGCCCCCAAATCAATGAGAGCCTTACCCACAGATACAACCCCTATAGAACAAGGGATGGTCACACTTTTAGGGTCTTTGAATTTTTGTGGTAGGATTCTCTGAATAACAACACTACAGTTCCCTTCTACCATTATGCTCTTATTATTAATATATTTTCCCTTCTTTGTGAGGAGATCCTTCAAGAATTTTGAGTACAAGGGGCATCTGTTGCAAGGCCTCCATGAAGGGAATTATGATTTCTAACTTTTTGAAAATGTCTAGGATCGAGCAAAGTATCACTCTTTTTCCTTCTTTGAAGGCACAAGAGGATAAGGGGCTTCCTTCACTGACATGGTTGATGATTGATAACGGTGAAATTTGGGTTTAATTGATAGTCAAATTTGACTAAGAATGATTAGAATTTCTATACTTTACTATTTTTTAATGGAATAATGAGGATTTCAAAAGAAGGGAAATTACAAGTGCTTTGGAGGAAAATTGATGAAAATAATTGAAGAAAAAGTTGAAGATTGGGACAACTTACTTAGCATACAAGACAAGTCCAATGCATCACCTTGCTTAAAGTGTAAAGCCTCTCATGACTATGAGAGGCTAAATCCCCATTTTTGGGAGCCTGGCAGACCAAACTCTTGTAATGTAATTCTTTCCTTTTATCTATTTAATGTAGAGTGAATAGGCATTTTGGTCCCTATCTTTGTAGCCATTTTGAAAATTAGTCCCTATCCTTTTGAAATGTAAAAAATAGTCCCTATGTTTGCATAAGTGTTACTAAATAGTCATTGCCGTTAAATTTTAAAGTAACGCCGTTAATGAGGTGCATTGTTGGAAATTTTAACTTGCTTCTTCTTCCTCAAATTAGGGTTTCTAACAAAAACAGAACCCAAATGGCTGCGATTACGAACCATGAGCAAATGTCCTGTATCCCAAAGAATTATGAACCTTATCCTCTTCATTTCCTTACGCGCACAGTACCACACAAGAAAACACAATGCAATCAAACTAATAATATGTAGCTAAATTGCAGCTGCAACACACAATTCTGGGTTTGACATCCACTCATAGAAAGATGATTTGAATATAATTGTTTTGGCCCTTAAGCAGGACCATGATTTCAACTTTATGTCATCTATAATCTTCTAAAAGTTAGGATTGCCTTCTCTGCCACCCACACCACTTTCCGTATTTGATTGTTCTCTGTCTTTCTCACCCTCTAGTCATGTTCCATAAGGTGAATGAGAGGTGTTTATGGAAAAACCACCTCAATGGACATCCACTTATACGGGCACATCCAAATGACATAAGATTGAACCGCCTTAGTGTTACAATAACTAATTAATCACACGATTAAACCATCCACTAATCCACACAACTCGAAATACGTATAAAAATGATTTCATTTATTAATCGCAGAAAGCCAATATTGAGTATAAAAAAGATATGCATAATATTTATTTTGTATGAATTTTAACCAAATATATGAATCCAAAGTGAAATATAAAAATAAGTAAGCAGTCTAAATTACGATATGGAGAAAGACAGAAAGACAAGAGAATTTATAATTCACGTAAAGAAACTATAATGTCTTGGGTTGGGTTCAAGTTTATTTGCTCACTGATTATATGCTCTATTTGAAGATCAACTCTAAAAGCAACCAGTTGTCCAATTACATTTGTTCAGATCTTTTTAATTTTTTTCATGTGAGAAGGAGACTTGCTTTCTCCGAAGCTAATTAAAGGGGTCAAAGACTTGCCACATAGACATATGACTAACAGTGAAAATTGGATTTTAATGGTAAAGACTTATTTGCATAACAGATGTAAAGATAGAGACTAATTTACAAAATGGCTACAAAGACAGGGACCAAAATGCCTATTCACTCATTTAATGTAATTCCAGTTTTTATTGTTTTTTTTTCCTGTACTTTATTGTTATTAATTATGGTCTGATCAACCATGCTTATGTATTGTTTAAGAGGTAATGCATTGGAAAATGGTTATTTTCTAAGAATTGGGAAAAGATATCTAAATGAAATCATTGCTAGGAATAAAGTGATGTTTATTTAGCCTATTTTATGGATATTTAATCTTAATGCAATTTACTATTTTATCTTTGTAAAGGAGTTTGGGAGAGAAAATAGATAAATTAGACTCTTCATGCGGGGAACCAAAGATAGAGAACATAGTAGATGCAGATGGAAACTGGGATAACATTAGATACAGAAAAATTATTAACATCACAAGTAGTTTCGGCATACTAGGCCTTAACACATTTGCATTATGAATTCATCTTTTGCATTCAAATTATTGTTTATTTTTCTTGTTTTCTTATCTTTTACTTTTGCCCGCTAATTTTCCACTTACAATTCCTTATCTCTTATACTCATTCTATTTGCTTAAAAATTGGGTTTGCATCAATCTAAGTACAAGCAAAGTCCTTGTGGACTTGACACTCGGACTTCCATTTTACTTTACTAATTATGACAAATTGATATACTTGCCAACGAGTTAACAATTTTTTGGCGTCATTGCTGAGGACTTTGTCCTTCGTACTTGGTTGTTTACATATCCCAATTTGAAAGCAAGCATTCTTTATTCTTGATTTAATTTTTTTTATCTTTTAACTTTTTATTTTTAATTTTTAATTTTGATTTAGTTTTTCAAAAAAAATTAGTTTTTAATTTTTATTCTGTGAAAACCTGCACAGTAATTGTTTCTTTTGTGTATGCAAGGAAACAATCTTGTTCCTTTGGATCTAGAAATTGAAGCAACCTGCAGAAGGAACAATGTTGCAAGAAGAAGGAGAGAACAACAAGAGGTGCAGACTAATCAAGGAGAGAGAGGACCTTCATCCTCTTCCTTCCCTATGATCAGCCCATGTTCCATCCTTCAAGAACACATCATGGCAAAAGGCTGTCCACAGAGGGTAACACTAGAGGATTACTTTAGTTTTGCTACCCCTCAATATTTCACCAATATAGCCAGGCCGAAAGTTCATGCGGCCAACATTACATACCCATATTTCCTCATCCAGCTGATCCAAGGGAATCTATTCCATGGCCTACCGAATGAAGATCCGTACACGCACGTGGCCAGATACATTGAGATCTGCAACACGGTGAAGATCGCAGGAGTTCCATAAGACACCATCCACCTCAACCTATTCTCTTTCTCCTTGGCCGGTAAAGCAAAGAGATGGCTTCACTCGTTCAAGGGGAATAGTTTGCGGACATGGGAAGAGGTGGTGGAGAAGTTCCTGAATAAGTATTTTCCAGAGTCCAAGATCGTAAAGGGAAAGGTGGAAATCTCATCCTTCCACCAATTCCCTGATGAACCGCTGAATGAAGCACTAGATCACTTCTATGAGTTGCTCTGGAAGACTCCTACACATGGGTTCATTGAGCCAGTCCAATTCAACATATTCATTGACGGCTTGCGACCCCATCCCAAGCAGCTCCTCAATGCCTTCGCTGGTGGGAAGATTAAATTGAAGACTCTAGAAGAAGCCATGGAGCTGATAGAGAATATGACAGCCAGTGATCACGCCATCCTCTGTGATCGAGCCTATGCACCCATAAAGAAGAGTCTTCTTGAGCTCACTTCTCAAGATGCTATGTTAGCTCAAAACAAGCTCCTGGCCAAGCAATTAGAGACCTTCATAGAAACTCTAAGTAAGCTCCCTCAACAGCTGGATGCAATGCATCCTTCTCCATCTCCAGTCATACATATTGGGGGATGCAACATCTGTGGTGGTGCTTATGAGTCAAGCTTGTGCATGGCTCAGGATGAAGCATCCAAAGAGGTCAACTACATGGCCATTCTAAACCGTCAATAATTTCATCAAGGAGGACCTCTAGGATATAATCAAGGGTTTTTAACTTAATTTTTCCACCAGCGAAAGCATCAATTAAAATGTTGAGCTGGATGGGATTACTAAGGAAGTCTTCTGAAGTAGCCCATAGAAACGATCAAGGGCTTCACTCAGAGATTCATCAGGGAACTGGTGGAATGATGAAATCTCCGCCTTCCCTTTAGCTGTTTTAGAGTCTGGAAAATACTTCTTCAAAAACTTTTCAACTACCTCTTCCCAAGTCCACAAATTAATCCCCTTGAATGAATGTAGCCATCTCTTGGCTTCACCGGCTAAAGAGAAGGAGAATAGGTTGAGTCGGATAGCATCTTTTGGGACTCCCACTATTTTCACCATATTATAGATTTCTATATAATTGGCCAGGTGAGCATAGGGTCTTCACTTGGTAAGCCATGGAAGAGGTTGCCCTGAATCAACTGGATCAGAGAGTGTGGATATGAGATATTGGCCGCTTGAACATCTGGTCGTGCAATGCTAGTAAAGAACTGAGGGGGTGAAGGAACTAGAATAGTCATCAAGAGTTACCCTCAGTGGTCTATCTTCTGCCATATCGGTTTCCTCGAGAATAGGCTATTGGTTGGACACCGTAGGCTTCTTCAAAATCACTGGAAATGAAGAAGATGATTCAGAGGATGGGATTCCTCTATCACTTTGGTCAATTGGCCCTTCCTTTAGCTCATTTCTTTTCTTGGCTGCGTTGTTCTTTCTACAAGCTGCTTCAATCTCTAAATTCAGTGGAACTAAGTCTTGTGCTGGAGTTTTACCTCACATACAAGAAGAAAGAAACTACAGAGCAGATTAACCGAGACAAAGGATTAAATTAACAAAATGAATTAAAATAAAGAATCAAAGAATAAAGAATAATTGCTTCAAAATTGAAATATGCAACAACCAAGTACAAAGAGCAAAATCCCCAGCAATGGCGCTAAAAACTTGTTAACTCATTGGCAAGTGCACAAATTTGTCCAAGTAGTATTTTAAAACTGTAAGACCGAGTACCGATTCCATAGGGATTTTGTTTGTACTCAAGACAATGTATATCCACTTTTTGTACAATTAATGAATAGATTTAATAAGTGCAATTTGAGTCATTTGGTAAATTAAACAAACTATACTATTCTAAACTATGATCAATTAAGAAAAATAAACACTTGGAGTGGCGAAAGATTGTGAACGTAGGATTCAAATATGTTGGGGCTTTCCTCCTGAAACTACTCTTGATGTGGTATAATTAATTTTCTCTGTTCAATATTGCTCTAGTTATCACCTGCATCTATTAATTTAGTCCAACCGTGATTCCTCACATGAGAGATCCTAATTCCCCTAATTTCCTTCTTAATCCCTCAAGAACTAAATTAGTTGAATCACATGACTAATGAAGATGCATACACAGGATAAACAACCTCATACTATCCCTAGCAATGAAGCATTTAGATGTTCTTTCCGGTTCTAAGGACTACAAACATTTTCCAATGGCTAAACACTAAACATGGCATATATATGGGTGATCAAACCAAATACATGAAATAAGCATAGAAAGATACAATGAAACTGGAAATAACATTAAATATATAGTTAGAGTCATTATATCAAGAAAGTTTGGTGGAAAGCTCCCAACAATGAGTGGTTTAGCCTTTCATTGTAATGAGAGACTTAAATATACAAAAAAAGATAAAAGTGTATGGAGGAATTAAAGGAAGATGGGGATGGAGGTAGGCAATGTCTCCCAGTAAGTGTTTCTTTTTTCTTCCTCGAGCTCTAGGTTTTGTTTTTTTATAAAAAGAATTCTGAAGTGCCTATTTTCCCTTTTATTTCTCACTTAAAGCCACTGTGGTATGAGTTTGTGTGATTTTGTGCTAAGCGTGGTTGTACGCGAAACGCAAGTAAGTGACTGGGTGCTAAGCGCACAACACGCGCTAAGTGCATCTTCACGTGACTTCAAGTTCTCCAAGCAGCTTCCTCACGCTAAGTGGAATCTTCCCGCTAAGCGGTTTCAGAGCGCTGAGCGAGCCTGATGCGCTAAGCGAAAATCATCAGGCCTCAACTTCTCTTCCAATCCTTCATCTATATTTCTACAAAACAAAAACCATCAAAATAGTATAAATCTAACAATTTAAGCATATACTACACAAAAACTCAAAGGATGCCAAAATTCCAATGATTCACATAAAAGAAGCAATAATAGAGGAAAAAATTGATAATTCCTATATGTCTTAATTACGGAATATGCTTATGCACATCAATTATCAGCGACCCCACTCAAAGCAGCTACTTGATGCCTCTACTGGTGGGAAGATCAAACTGAAGACACCTGATGAAGCTATGGCGTTGATTGAAAATATTTCAACCAGTGACCATGGCATCCTTCGTGATCGAGCTTACACACCTACAAAGAAAAGTCTTCTTAAGCTCACATCACACGATGCATTACTAGCTTACAACAAGCTCCTAGCCAAGGAAAAAAAAGACCCTCACAGAGACGTTGAAGAAGCTTCCTCAACAGTTGCATGCAGTGTAACCTGCCTATCCTTCAATCATGCAAATTGGGGGATGAAACATTTGTGGAAGGGCCTATGAATCAGACATGTGCATGGCCCAAGACGATACATCCAAATAAGTCAACTACATGGTCAATCCCAACCATCAAGGGTTCCATCAAGGAAGACCTCCTGGATACAATTAGGGGGGAAATTTCTCTCAAGGCCAAGGCTGGAGATCCCATCCTGGGAATAATTTCAACAAAGATCAAGGTGGCCCATCCATTCGACCTTCCAACCAATGGACTAATCTTTATGGGATGACCACTAAGCTAGAAGACACACTGACTCATTTTATGCAAGTTTCCTTGTCTAATCACAAAAGCACGGAGTCAGCTATCAAGAATTTGGAGGTGCAAGTGGGCAAACTAGCTAAGCAACTGACTGAAAGGTCCACGAGGAGTTTTGTAGCCAAAACTGAGAAGAATCCTAATGAAGAATGCAAGGTGGTTCTCACTAGAGGCTAGAGGAGAGAGAATGTTGAGAGAGAAAAAAAAGATGAAGGAGTATTGAAGGATGTAAGCAATGAGGAAGGAGAGAATAAAAAGAGAGAAGAGAGTGGAAAAGAAAAACATGGGAGCAAGGAGAGTGGTGATGAGGTCTTACCCACTAAGACGAAGAGTCCGTTAGCTGGGGAGGCTAGAAAGGATATACCCACAACCCTAGTGAAGGACATCCCATATCCCTTAGTGCTGTCAAAGAAAGAGAGGGAGTGCTACTTTGCTCATTTCTTCGACATATTTAAGAAGCTGGAGATCACCATTCCATTTGGAGAGGCCTTATAGCAAATGCCTCTATATACAAAGTTTCTGAAGGACCTGCTCATGAAGAAAGGCAAATACATCAACAATGAGAGCATCGTGGTGGAAGGTAACTGTAGTTCTGTTATCCAGAGGATTCTACCACAGAAGTTCAACAACCCAGGAAGTGTAACCATCCCATGCTTTATTGGGGACGTGTCAGTGGGTAAAGCTCTCATTGATATAGGGGAAAGCATCAATCTGATGCCCCTATCTATGTGTCAGAGGATTGGGAATCTAAGAATTGCTTCCACCAGGATGACACTTCAACTAGCAGACTGCTCCATCACAAGATCATATGGTGTAGTTGAAGACGTCTTTGTTAAGGTTCGCCAATTCACTTTTCCGATGGACTTTGAGATCATGGATATAGAAAAGGACTTTGATATTCCTCTGATAACTGCCAAACCACTCACGCTTACTGCAAAATGTGTCGAGGACATGGGGAATGGCAACTTGGAGATGAGCATGGAAGATCAAAAAGTCATCTTCAACCTGTTCGAAGCAATAAAGCACCCCAGTGACAATAAAGCTTGCTTCAAGGTGGAGGCAATAGAGAAAGAAGCCAATCTCACTGTGCAGCACTTGACCTTTCACTCCCCATTGGAGAAGGCCCTTATAAATGCTGTTGATTGCTTGACAAATGAGGAAGAAAAGGATCTTAGAGACCGTGTGGCGGACTTAGACTGGTTGAAGGAGGTTCCCTCAAGGGAGTAGACCCTTGAAGAATTAAAGAAACACAACCCAACAGAGAAGCTTAAGGTGGATTTGAAAGTTCTACCCACTCATCTAAAGTATGGGTTTCTGGAAGAAAATGAAGCCAAGCCAGCCATGATCAGCAATGACTTATCATCAGATAAAGAAACATGATTGATAGAGGTTCTCAAAAAGCACAAGGAAGCTATTAGGTGGCTTATCTCTGACCTCAAGGGAATTATTCCTTCCTACTGCATGCATAAGATTATGATGCAAGAAGAGTACAAACTAATGAGACAACTGCAGATGAGGCTCAATTCATCCATGAAAGAAAAGGTGCAAAAACTTCTCAAGTTACTTAAGGATGGACTTATCTACCCTATTTCTGACAGTGCTTGGGTGAGTCTAGTCCAAGTGGTGCCCAAGAAAGGAGGAATGACTATAGTTCACAATGAAAAGAATGATCTTATTCCAACTAGTACGGTCACTGGATGAAGGATGTGCATAGAGTACCGCAAGCTCAATGATGCCACAAGAAATAATCACTTTCCTTTGCCATTCATGGATTAGATGCTGGAGTGGTTAGCAGGTCAAGCCTTCTATTGCTTCTTGGACAACTATTCAGGGTACAATCAGATTGCAGTAGACCCCAAAGACCAAGAAAAGATTACTTTTACATCCCCTTTTGGAATCTTTGCTTATAGAAGAATGTTGTTCGGTTTATGTAATGCACCAGCCACTTTTTAGAGGTGCATGCTAGCTATATTTTCTAACATGGTGGAGAAGTGCATTGAGGTTTCTATGGATGATTTCTCCATTTTTGGTCCTTCATTTGACTGTTGCCTGACCAATCTAGAGCTCATGCTAAGACGCTGTGTTGAAGCTAATCTAGTGCTGAATTGGATGAAGTGTCACTTCATGGTCCAAGAAAGAATTGTGTTGGGCCATAAGATCTCAGCTCGAGGAATAGAGGTGGACAAAGCAAAGATCGATGTCATTGAAAAGCTATCTCCACTAGTGAATGTGAAAGGCATCCAGAGTTTCCTTGGACATGCAGGATTTATCAACGATTCATAAAGGACTTCTCCAAGATTGCCAGGCCCTTGATCAATTGGCTAAATAAAGATGTTGTGTTTAAGCTTGATGAAGAATGCTTGACAGCATTTCAGACCTTGAAGACCAGTCTAGTGTCTACTCCCATAATAGTGGCACCCGACTAGAGTAAGATTTTGAGCTCCTGTGCGACGCCGGTGACTATGAAGTATGGGCAGTTCTTGGACAATGGAGAGAGAAGGTATTCCATGCTATTTATTATGCCAACAAGGTCTTGAATGATGCACAACTGAATTATGCAACTATTGAGAAAGAGATGTTGGCCATTGTCTATGCCTTAGAGAAGTTCAAATCCTATTTGGTGGGTTCTAGAGTCATTATCTATACTGATCATGCAGCAATAAAGCATTTTCTCACTCAGGTAAATTCAATGCCAAGGTTGATCAGATGGGTCCTTCTGATTCAAGAGTTTGATATAGTGATTAAAGGCAAGAAGGGCTCAGAGAATGTAGTGGCTGACCACCTCTCCAGGTTGATAAATGAAGAAGTAACTCAATAGGAGTAGGAAATCCGGGATGAATCCTTTCTACATGTGAGTGAGAGAGGTCGTGGTTCGTAGATATGGCCAACTACAAAGATGCAGGAATCATTCCAAGTGACTTCAATTGGAATCAGTGGAAGAAGTTCCCCCATGACGCTCGTTTCTATGTCTGGGATGATCCCCATTTATTCAAGATTGGAGTAGATAATTTATTGAGAAGATGTGTCACCATGGAAGAATCTAGAAGCATATTATGGCAATGTCACAATTCTTCTTGTGGCGGACATTATAGTGGAGATAGGACAACTACTAAGGTACCACAAGCTGGATTTTTTTGGCCTTCTATCTTCAAGGATGCCCATGACCATGTGCTTCATTGTGAAGTCTTTGACTGTCGAGGCATTGATTTTGTGGGCCCTCTACCATCCTCTTATGGGAATCAGTACATCTTGGTTGCTATTGATTATGTGTCTAAGTGGGTAGAAGCTGTGGCTGCTCCAAAAAATGATGCCAAGACTATCATTAAATTTCTCAAGAAGAAAATATTCTCCCATTTTGGGGTTCCCAGAGTACTTATCAGTGACGGGGGTTCACATTTCTACAATGCACAGTTACAGAAGGTTCTGGGGCATTATCATGTTAGACATAAGGTGGCTTCACCTTATCATCCTCAGACAAATGGCCAGGCAGAGGTTTCTAATAGAGAACTGAAGAGGATTCTAGAGAAGATTGTTGCTTCCTCAAGAAAAGATTAGGACTCAAAGTTGAATGATGCATTATGGGCCTACAAGACTGCTTTCAAGACTTCCATTGGACTGTCTCCCTTTCAGATGGTCTATGGGAAGACATGTCACTTGCCAGTGGAGCTGGAGCACAGGGCCTACTGTGCTCTCAAATTCCTTAATTTTGATGAATCCTTGTCCGGTGAGAAGCAGAAGCTACAACTGCTAGAGCTAGAGGAGATGAGACTCAATGCCTATGAGTCTTATAAAATTTATAAGTAGAAGATGAAGGTGTAACATGATAAGAAGTTGATAAAGAAACACTTTCAGCCAGGACAACAAGTTTTGTTATTCTATTCAAGGCTAAGGCTTTTCCAGGTAAACTTAAGTCTAAATGGTTTAGGCCCTTCATAATCAAAGAAGTGAAGCCTTATCGAGCAGTGGAGCTGGTGGGTCCTGCCTCAAGTAACCCTGAGAGAAGTTGGATTGTTATTGGTCAGCGACTGAAAACCCACCTCCAGGACTCACGAAGGGGTCCCACGTCAAGCTAGTAACGTTAAAGAGACGCTTACTAGGAGACAACTCAAGATTTCTTCTATCTTCATCTTGCTTTTCTTTAATTATTTGTTTTTGTTAATTTTTTTTTACTAGCAAAAATCCAAAAATATTGCTCTCTGTGATTTTGCAGGTTGTAGGGTGATGATTCATGAAACTTTGAAAACTTTCAAGAAGAAGATTCAGGCACTAAGCGCGCCATCCCGTGCTAAGCGCGACCATCTTGAGGATGCACTAAGTGCATTTTCTGAGAGGGAAGACCAAAGGACTTTGTTCTTCATGCGCTTAGCGCACAGGGTCGCTAAACGCATACACCGTTAATGCAACTGTAATTGTTAGGCTGCGTGCTAAGCGCTGAGCTTGCACTAAGCGTGCAAATCGTAACTTCTCAAACTATAAACCCTTCCCTCTTCCTTTATTCTCTTCTCACTCTCATCTGTGCAAAAGTTTTAGTTCAAATATTCATTCGTGCATTTTCACTATTCTCATTCTCACATTTCCTTTTTCATTTAACATATTTTTTTGTTATTGATTTAGGTATGAATTTGCACTTTTTATTATTTATTTGGTTCCATGTTGTTAATTGATGCACTGTTGAAGTTACACTCTATTCAAAATGCTCAGTGTATTTCATTATTTGCATTACTATGTAAGCTTGCTAATCCCACATCCATGGCTTAACGAGACCATCTGGGCAAAACATGAATTTTTCTGGGTTTTGATGAACGTGCTAAGTGCCCCATGGCGGCTTAGTGCATTCTTGCGTTTCTGGGTTTTTAAGGATGAACGCGCTAAGCCGCCACTGCCCGCTAAGCGTGTTCTTGAGTCGCATGCATATGTTTTTCATTTTCTAGGTTTTTCGTTGAATGTTCATGCATTGGCTTATTTGAGTCTTCATGTTTCCATGCATGGGATTAGCGCGTAGTCTCGTGCTAAGCCCAATGTCTAGATGTTCCCATAGGGCTTAGCACGCAGTCTCGCGCTAAGCCCAAGGTCTACCTATTTTCATTCATGGGCTTAGCACATAGTCTCATGCTAATGCCCAGCTGGTTTGCATTGGCGCTAAGCACCCTATGGCGGCTTAGCACCACACTCAGAGTTTGAATTTTTGTTTCTTTGTTTTCTAATTTTGTTTCTAACATGTTTCTTTGTTGTTTTCTTGTTTCTTTTGCATATGGCCTCGAGGAAACGCCACACATGACCCAATCAGCCACAAGGGGTATTCCACTTGGGATTCCTCTCGGTTCGCTTCAGAGATTGCATGGGTCTGATACCAAGATGATGTGCACCTCCAGAACATTCTTTTGGAGAAAAATGTGGAGCTCACGCCAGACATGTACGATGAATTTATGGCGAGCTCTAGAGACATCAATGGCATAGAAGACTCACCAGGTTGCCAGAAAATCAAATAGATGTTGCCTTAGTGAAGGAGTTCTACTCCAATGTGTACGACCCGAAGGATGGCTATCCGAAGCAATGCATGGTATGGGGGAAGACCATTAGATTCGATGCTCAGACGTTGAATGATTTTTTGGGGACTCCTGTCATCATCCCAGAGGGAGAGAAGCTAACAATCTACTCCCAATACCTCCACACCTACCCAGACCATGAGGCCATCGTAGCCAAATTGTGCACCCTGGGCGGGAAGTTCATGCCAAATGCCGATGGGGCTCCATGGAAGATTCTACGAAGTGTGCTTTCATGCTTCAACCTTGCTCCTACCTTCCACACCTCCGACCTCAACATGGATGGCGCCCGCCTAATTTATGGACTCGCCATGAAGATGGAAATGGACGTAGGCAGCATGATTTATATGCAGATTTCCCAGTCCAGTACATCCAGACTCAACTTCCCTGTTTTGATCACTACATTATGCGACGCTCAGGGAGCCGATTCAGACACACTGGCCTACGAGCCCCTCAGCTCGATGATTAACCTGACTTATATAAAGAAGAACTGTTGGAATCTAGCATATTCTTCTATCACATTTCCAGGGCCAAGGCGGGTCCGAGCCAGAGCCACTCAAGACACACCACCACCAGTCATCCCTCCTCCAATCGCCTCCTCTTCTATCGGCCCATCTTCCTCCTCCTATCAGCAGGACTAGATTTTTCAAATGATGCAGAGCCTCCACCACGACCAACGTCTCGTCATCCAGAACCTGCACCAACTCTCCATTCATCTCTCTATGGAGCCTCCCCTGATGACACTAGAGGACTTCCTCCAGTAGGTTGCCTGGCCAAGAGTCCAACCTCTTATCTATTGGGGGTGGGGAGGGAGGGGTTGACACCTCTGGCGCGGGTAATGATGATGCCATAGAGACCAGAGCTGACAACGATTATGTCACGGACATCATTGCTGCACAAGGATCTTAAGTTTCAGGCCCACATAGGACTGATGCTGAGCATGATTTTTCTTTCTTTTATTTATTTTCCCTTTCTTTATTTTTCTTTATTTTCATTTTAGCCTTATTTGTATGTTTTCTTTATTTTATTGTTATTTTATTTTTTTGGAACTATGTTAATTTAAATTTTGGTAATTTAAAATTCATTAATTTAAATTTAATTATGATAATGAAGTAGACAATTATTGTTGGTTGCAACACATATTGAGTGAATCGATTACAGGAGTGAAACTAACTACGTACTAATGGATACTTTTTGTGAATTACTGATTCTCGTGCAAACATGCGTCAATGTAAGTGATGGAGTGTGAACTAACAATATAAGAGTGAAAATGTTAGTATTTCTGACAGAAAAACATGGAATGAGAATCTGAATACTTCAATGAAAACCGGTAAGTTGTGTGAACTTGAAATTGTAAGAGAACGACTGGTTTTAATTTCCTGATTTTGCATGATTCTTGGATTGTTTTAAGTTTATTACAACTACTTAGCCAAAAAGCCATCATGTGAATGAATGTATCCCTTGCACCCTTTTTGAGCCTAATGTAAATTATTTATCATTAGAACCCAAGCCTACAAAGTTGATATTGACTAACTACCCTTTCTTAGGTTGTAGGAGAGTACTCATGAATCCAGAAAAATTTGTCCCAAATTTGGGGGAGTGTTTTTGGGTGAATTTCTATTGCAGGAAAATGAATAAATAACATAAGTCAAATTGAGTCACAATATATGGTAGCCCAGTATGAATGTCTATTACTTTTGCATTAAAAAAATTGTTATTTTAAAGAATAAAAGCTAGGGTAAACCATCATCAAAGAAAATGGCTATGCTGAAAAGAGTAGCAAAGCAATAAGGTTGGTGTTGTGAAAAATTCCAAGTTATGGTTTGTCAATAATTTGGGGGAATGAATGCTCTCCTAGATCTTAAACTTTGAATCCAAGAAAAACCATGATTTCTTTGTTAGCTCAGCCATATTACAAGCCTAATAAAGTCCTTAGTGATCTGTATTGTGCATGTGTGATTGCATTGACTAAGATAATGTGAAAAGTTGGGAATTTTACTATTCAGTTGTTATAATTGAAACACTTTTAACCGAGACACTTGTGAGATTGAGAGAAACACTAGCCTTGTGAGGATCGAAGTTTGGTGATTATTCCTTGTGATCTGTTATTCTTGCTAATCATTTCATATGAAGTGCATCTTGTTCGGCTTTGATGTAGCTCCATTGGAGCTTGTAGGCCTTGGATCTTCTTCATCAATGGAGTTCTTTGCTTCATGAATTTTAATGGTAGCGAAATGGAGAAGAAGAAGAGTTGAGAGGAGACGCCACTTCAAGGAGAAGACGAGTCAAGAAGAAGCTCACCATCATAGGAAGCCATGGATAAGAGCTTGGAGGTAGGAGAAGAAGAATGGAGGGAGAAGGAGATAGGGAACATGAAATTTGTGCCTCAAAAGAGGTATGAACTTTAAAGTGTAATTCTCAAATGATCAAAGTTCAGACCTCTTGAATAATTCTCAAAGTTACATCTTGATTTGTACAAATGGTTATATATACACATATACAACAACTAAATTCCAACTAACTATTAGTTTCAACCAACTAAACTAACTTCTAACTAACTAACAACTAAACTAACTTAACTTCCAACTAACTATCTAACAATAAGAGCCCCCCTCAAACTAGGAGTGGATATCAGACATTCCTAGTTTGGAATGCAGAAATTTAAAAGCACCAAGCATTAGAGCTTTAGTGTAAACATCACCTAATTGATTTATAGAAGGAATGGGAAGCAACTTCACAAGACCCCTTAACACCTTCTCTCGAAATATGTGGCAGTTAATCTCAATATGCTTTGTTCTTTCATGAAATACTAGATTCGAAGCTATGTGAAGAGCATATTTGTTGTCATAATACAGAGTGGCAAGTTGTTGAAAGTCTACTCTAAATTCTTCCAGCAGATAGCAAAGCCATTGTATTTCACAAATTTCGCTGGCTAGTGCCCTGTATTCAGCTTCTGATGAACTTCTAGATACAGTGGCTTGTTTCTTGGATTTCCATGAAATCAGTGAGTCACCAATGTATATAGCATAATCAGTGATAGAACTTCTTGTGTCAATGAAACCAGCCTAGTCAGAATCACTAAACCTCTTTAAATGTATTTTACTTGTAGCAGAAAGGAAAATCCCTGCTCCTGGGGATCCCTTGATATACCTAAGAATTTGAACAACAGCTTGTTGATGAGCTGAGGTGGGAGCAACAACAAATTAGCTTAGATGTTGCACAACATAAGTGATATCTATATCTGGCCTTGTATTGGTCAAGTAGATCAACCTTCCAATCAACATTCTAAAAGAGGAAGCATCTTCCAATGAAAGAGGAGCCCCTGATTGTTGATGCAACTTAGTAGCATAATCTGATGGAGTAGATATTGGTTTAGATCCAAGCATACCAGTATCACTAAGAATGTCTAAGGCATGCTTCCTCTGACAAATATTGATACCAATAGGTTTTCTGGCTACTTCAAAACTTAAGAAGTATCTCAAGTCACCTAAATCTTTTATCTTAAAAGCATTGTCAACAACTGTGTAATAGCTTGTATTTCAATCAAATCATTTCCTAAAAAAACAATATCATCCACATAAACTAACAGAACAGTGACAGTATTGAATCCATGCTTGAGAAACAAAGAATGATCCGAAGCACACTGCTTGTACCCATGAGATATAAAAAAGGAAGAGAGCCAAGCATACCACTGCCTGCTGGCTTGTTTCAGTCCATATAGGGACCTTTGCAACTTACAAACTTGGCCAGGCTTGGCTACTTGCATACCTTGAGGAAGCATCATGTACACCTCTTCATTTAAATCACCATGCAAGAAAACATTATTCACATCTAATTGCTTGAGATACCATTTATTGATAGCAGTTAAGGCCAATAGAAGTCTCACTGTGGTTAGCTTGGCAACTGGAGAAAAGGTGTCTAGGTAATCTTGCCCTTCCACTTGAGAGTAGCCCTTGGCCACTAACCTGGCCTTATGTCTCTCCACTGACCCATCTGATCTGTGCTTGATCTTATACACCCACTTACAACCAATAACATTCTTATGTTGAGGCATATCAATTAAAATCCAAGTATCATTAAGTTCTAAAGCCTTAATCTTTGCATTCATTGCCTCAACCCAGACAGGATCCTTAGAAGCTTCATTATATGATCGAGGTTCAAGACTTTGTGTAATGGATAAAACAATATTGTGATAAAAAGGAGACAATTTTCTATATGAAAGAACAGAATTAAGAGGATAGAGATAAGTACCTGCAGAATAACTAGCTATAGTTGAAGATGGGTATGAAACATGGAAGTCCTTATACTTACTTGGTTTGTGTGTCTGTCTTAGAGATCTTCTGGTTGTATTAGAGGACTGCTCTAAAGTTAAGGGATTAGAATCAACATTATTTGGTACAAGCATGATATTATCAACTGGTAATTCTGATGAGACACCATCAGGTTGATCAATGGCATGAGAAGAAAGAATAGGAAGGACAGTGAAAACATTAGGTTTGTCTTGACCAATGAAAGGAAAACAATCCTCATAGAAGATCACATTCCTAGAGACAGATATGGCCTTGGCTTTAAGATAAAACATAATGAATCCTTTAGTGTTTGGTTTAAAACCCAAAAATACAGAAGTGGCAGCCCTAGGATCTAGTTTCTTTCTATTAGCTATTAGAGTACTAGGAAAACATAAATACCCAAATACTCTTAAAGACTCAATATCATAGATTTTTCCATGTAATTTTTCATAGGGAGTATGATTATTAAGAAAGGGAGAAGGCATGCAATTGATAAGAATAGTGAATCAATGCATATGACCAGAATACAGTTGGGAGATTTGAATGAAATAACAAAGATCGAGTCACATTGAGCAAATGTTGATGTTTTCTTTCAGCAATGCCATTTTGTTGGGGGTGTTTCAACACAAGTAGTTTGATGCACAATACCAGTATCATCATAAAATTGTCTCATGATAAACTCTACCCCATTATCTGACCTAATCAATTTTACTTTTGTCTCAAACTACTTTTCAACATTGGCAACAAAATTCTTTAGATGAGATTGTGTCTCAACTTTTGACTGCATGAGAAAAACCCAAACAAACCTTGAGTAATCATTTATTATAGTAAGGAAATAATTGTAACCATTTAATGAAGTTACATTGCAAGGACCCCAAATATCAACATATATAAGAGCAAAAGCATAAGAAGAATGTGATTCACTACTAGGAAATGATAATCTTTTTTGCTTTGAATGATGACAGGTTTCACACACAAATTGCTTATCTGATTTAAGAATAGGATAAAATTGTTTTAATAATAACAATATTTCTAAAGATGGATGACCAAGTCTATAGTGCCATAGATCTATAGGTATTCTATTACATGAAAAGGCAAAAAAATTGCAAATGCTAGAACCAGCAAAATCAGACTTGTACTTAGACTTGATAGGAATCATCTTGAGTCTGTAGAGTTCTTCCACCATCTCAATTGTACCAATCTTCTGCTGGTTCATATCCTGGATAAAACATTTATCATTCATAACTGTATGGCCATTAGGAAGCCTAACCATTACAGGTTTTATTTTCTTGCATAAAGAAAACAAATGTGGGAAGGTTGTGACATGATCTGTGGCTCCAGAATCAAGGATCCACTCATCTTGGCTACTTTTGATAACACTACAAGTAACATATAATATACTACCTTTGTTAGTAACTGTACCAATCTAATTTATTTGTGAATTGCTTTGAGCTAGAGCTTGTTGTTGCAACAATGACATCAAGGCTTTATATTGTTGAGTAGTTAATCTTACATCTTCATTTTGTGTCTCTTGGTTTCAATCTAAGGATGAACCATCACCTTCTTCCCTTATAGTATTGACATTGTTGATGTTTGGATTTTGTACCTTGTAAAATTTGTGTCCAGGTGGGTACCCATGCTTCTTGTAATAGTCATTATAGTATGGCTAGAAAGACTACAGTGTGTGCAAACCTTGTTTCCTTTTGCTCCAAAGTTTCCTTTGGTAATGGGTCTATCATTAATACATTGGATCTCATAGTATTGAATTGATAATTTAAACATCTAAGAAACTGCATTATACGATCTTGTTGCTTTCTTTCTATCATACTAGTAAGAGCATCACATACACACTTTGGATCACATGAACATGTTGGATCAGGCCTTTAACTTTCCCATTCATCCCAAATAATTCTCAATTTTGTGAAGTAATCTTTAATGCTTTGATCACCTTGTTTGATAGAAGCCATTTCTTGCTGCAATTATGAAATTCTCAGCAGATCTCCTTATGAGTATCTTGACTTTAAGTCCTTCCAAATGTCTTTAGCATTATCCATCCACAAGATACTCTGCCTTATCGAGGGTGAAACTGAGTGGACAAGCCAGGAAACCACCATATTGTTGCATCTCCTCCAAGCTGCATGAAGAGGATGATTTGATGCACACTTCTGGATTGATCCATCTATGAATTCAATTTTGTTTTTCGCACTTAATGCGGTAAGCATCGAACGACTCCATGAGTTGTAGTTTGTTGGATCAAGAACTGTAGAAACCAATGCATTTGCAGGATTTTCACCTGGATGAAGGTAGTATGGGCTGTGGATATTCAGGGATAGGTCTTGTGGAGAAATCTCGTTGGTCATAATGAAGAAAAAAACAAAAGAAAAGATTCAGGTTTAAGATCAAGGAGTGGCACAACAGAGCACTAGTGTTCTGAAACCATCATAAACCTTGTGTCTGTCATTGTTGAATGCAGAGCTAACTAAGTAAACTTGCAAGAAAAGCTTAGAAAGAAGAAGGAAAGCAATGAATGGAGTTCTATGTATTGAAAGATTAATTCTTAAAGTTACATCTTGATTTGTACAAATGGTTATATATACACATATACAACAACTAACTTGCAACTAACTATTAGTTTCAACCAACTAAACTAACTTCTAATTAACTAACAACTAAACTAACTTAACTTCCAACTAACTAACTAACACTAAGAAAGCCAACTTAGTCAAAGGAGCATAAATGGCGCCCTAGATTTGCTTGTGCTCTATAACCATCGTTTTCTTTTACCTTTTTTTTTTAATTTTAATTGGTTTCCAATAAAAATAATTATTTATAAGTCTATTGATATCTAGGGCAAATCGATGAACTCAATGTAATTATTCTTTTCTATTCTTAAAAATCCTAAAAGTCATAAATCATAAAATCTCCCATGACTTAAAAATCCGATAGAAATTTTTTTAAAAAAAAACTGTTCAAGAAATAAATGATCCCTTCTTTTATTCTTTATATCCAATGGATTCGCAGATATATTTCTCTCCTCTCATGACAATCTTATTCTTGAATCTTGTTTGTGATTGGTGGGTTGTCAAATAACCGTAATATTATATGAAAACTTTCCTCTTGTGTTACAACTCACAACGTCAGCCTCATACAAGTCCTAATAAAAGGTTTCTTTATGCATGTTTCCACGGTTCCACCACCAATTCTAAGACAAACCAACGAGCCCGTACTGTTAGGGCCCTACTCATAACTCACCAATAGTCTTCATCCTGGGACCAGAGTCTTGTGTTACCCAAAGAATTGACCCAATTTTCCAATTTGCAGTGGTGTGAGTTATGACTATTCCTTCGCCCACCTTTGTGTGGTGATCAAAAGAAGAAGCACAGCCACCAATTTGGAAGATCGTTATAAGAGAATATGAGCAAATTAATAAAGATTTAAATATAATTAGAGTCATTATACAATTGTATGGTTTTCATTGTCCAGCTATTTAGAGCTTTTTTTTTCGTCTTGAAAGACTCAACTTATAATTTAGATAAAAATTTATCGCCTGAAACTTTTCCCTACATTATTATTTGGATATTTTAAAAATAAAACCAAACAACTTAACACTGTTGATATTATTGTATATTTTTTTTGACAGAATATTATTGTATATTATTATTTGAACAAAAATATATCTGTATCGCAACTGGAGTCATGAAGGAAAGATAAAAGAAAATTAAAAAAAAGGAAAAATAAAATTGTCGCAAAAGTTAATTTTATGTGAAAAAAAAGGAAAACCCTTTTTAAAAAAAATAAAGAATTGAATTTGGGACTCTTAACGTATATATACAAAAAGTGATAATAATAAATAAGATTTAACTTAATTGATTGAATAAAGATACATGAGGTATTGTAAAAATTATATCAATAATAATTTGTATGTGATTAAGTGACCATATAAATTATTTTATACTATTTGTACATTATCATAAAACTGATAACTATATAATATATATTTACATTGCCCTTTTTAAAAATATAAAACAAGGAAGAATTACAAAAATATCATAAATGAATTATTGACTTAAAAGAACTTGATTTTACTCTTATGTACCAGCAGATGTAATGATGAATTAATAGTCACATAATTATTCATAAAAATGATTTAAATTTATATCCTTTTTGAAAGAAACTTTTCTAGAACTTTACCTTTAAAAAATCCACATTACATGAGGTATAAGGTAACACAACTATATATATATATATATATAAGTGCATCCTCGTGATAACAGCTTATTGTTATTCCTTTTATAAAATAATTTTGAGTAAGGAAATATATAAGGTTGAAGCCTTTTTTGGAAGGTCTGGGTTCGACTTTTGTAGATTAATAAATTCCTAGGAAAGAACGAGGAGCTTAAAATGTGGTTAAGTCCTCGATTAGTTGCATAACTTACCCCAAAAACCAAAACTTGTAGGATACTTGAAGTTCTAATCGAATAACTAAAGACTCTAGCTACGGTAGTTATAAAAAACAAAGATTGAATCCGCATAAACTAGTATAGTTTTTGCTTCTTTTATGCTATTAAAAGCAACAATAAATAGAGAGGGGTTTGAGTAGGAAAACAAAATTAGAAAATAAATAAAAAAAATAAAACAATGAATGAATCAATTAAATAATTAAAACTGATCAAGTGAAAAAACTCTAACTCAAGGTATAATCTGAAGTTTAGTTATTAAGATTGATCACTAGTTCAAAGTTAGTTCAAAGTTGTGCATTTTCTCTTTAAACAATTTGGTTCTAGCTATTAACAATTCTAATAATGAATATTTCCTTACTTTCATGATATTCAATAGAAACTCGTTGGCTACTTCTAGGGCTTACAATGAACTAAATCAACTTGACTTAAGCTCATTGATGAGTTCATGTCTACAATAAATTTTTTGTTTTAGTTAACAGTAGTCCCACGAAAGAATTTAGATTAGAAAGAAGGTTAAGACAATGAAATCTACTCTCTTCTTTTTTCTTTTCTTGATTACAGCAGAAGGCTTAATTATGATGATGAATGAGGCTCTTGGAGGAAGATTGTTTAAAGGTTTTGAATTAGAGAGGCAAGATAATTGTGTGTCACATTTACAATTTGTTAATTACACTTTGATTATTGATATGAACAACCAGAAAATGTGATGGAAATTAAAGCAATTCTTCAATTTTTAGAGTTGTCTTCCATTCTGAAGGTAAATTTTCATAAGAATCAACTGGTAGGTATTAATAGAGCCGCCAAAATGGGTTTCGGTCCATGGACTAGCCCGGCCCACTGCGAAACAGAGTGGATCGGGCTCAATTTTTTTTTAAAAAAATCGGTATTGTCAAATTTTTAGCCCGGCCCACTTAGCCCGTGGGTTAGGTGGGCTCAACATGTGGGTTGGTGGACTAGCCCATCAATCTATCATATTTAAATAATATATTATTTTATTTTATTATTATTATTATAAATTTATAATTATTTATAATTGTTAGGAAGTTAAGTTTTTATTTTGTAGCAAGTTAGCAACCAAATCCAAATTCAATAACGGACAAATTCCTATTTCCTAGTCCAAACTTACGACAAATAGACAAGCCCAATTGGCAATGTTATAACGCTCTGCAAC
This sequence comes from Glycine max, assembly GCF_000004515.6. Taxonomy (NCBI): domain Eukaryota; kingdom Viridiplantae; phylum Streptophyta; class Magnoliopsida; order Fabales; family Fabaceae; genus Glycine; species Glycine max. The sequence continues at coordinate 15,433,156 of NC_038251.2, read as the reverse complement.
GCAAGCCTGCACCTTGCAACCTAAAAACGTAAAGTGATAAACGTTACAACCTAAATATTAAATAGGCAAGGCATTGACTAAAGCAACACATAACGCACAAAGAAGAAAACCTAAACGGCAACAAAAGTTTCGAAACCTAAATCCCTAATAGTGCAAAAATTGATCTGGCGACACCTCCACAACACGAGCCACCAATGATGACGGTGACCTCCGAGCGCTCATTCGCCCGTCACCGTGGTGCCAACCTTCCTCTTCCACTTCGTTTGTGCCGTCATTGTGGTCGACCTCCAAAATGGTAATTTCTCTCCTTTTTTCATGCTTTTAATTTCTTTCATTCTCTTTGTTAAATGTTAATTATTCTTGATGTATTGAATCTGAGTTGAATGGCTTCTAACTGTGAACCGAGTTGAATCCGAGTGATGTTTTATTTACTTGACTTATTATTGATATTGTTTTTGTTTTGTCTTTGTAGATGAAATTAATGGTGATGTTGAGAAAGAAGAGGAAATTGTTCTGGATTTCATAGTCCATGACTCTAATGTTTAATTTCAATTTCAATAATTTAGAAGTTTATTTTTTATGACATTTAAATTTCAATTATCTTAATGTTGAATGTTTATTTTGAAGACTTCAATCACTTTGATATTAAATGTTTGGATTTGATTTAATTTGATTTCTATATTGGATTTTATTTTAAGTTGTTTGAAATATTTTTTTTTACAAAAAAAAGCTAAAAAGTGGGTCAGTCCGCATAACCCACCAACCCGTGATGGACCGAACCGGGCTGACATTTTGTTAGCCCACACGAAAGTGGGCTGGGTTGTGTTAGCCCACTTTTAATTCAACCTGTTACGAGCCAGCCCACATGGGCCAAACTGACCCGTTTTAACAACTCTAGATGTTAATGTCACCTTGTTGACCATAGACAACAATTTATGTTCTTATTTGTAAAGTTGGTTGTGTTCCTTTTAGATATTTGGACTTGCCTATTAGGACAGATTATAGGAGTAAGTCTACTTGGCGGGTGCTTGGATAATGTAAGGTCAAGATTGGCATTATGTAATATTAAGCATATTTCTTTTGGAGGTCGTATGATATTGGTCAAGTTAGTCTCGGTATCCTTCCCTATCTATTTTTCTTCTTCTTCAAGGTTCCATTAGGTATAATTTTTTTCTCTTGAATCTCTTCTTAGAAGTTTTTTAAGGGGTGAGAGGAAAGCCGTGGATAAAATTCATTGGGTTGCTTAGGAGAGAATGTGTATGGAGAAGGAGAAAAGGGATCTCTCGGGATAAAAATTATAAAGGCATTGAATATAGTCTTATTGGGGGGAAATAGAGGTGGAGGATGAAGGTAGAGTGCCAATCATTATGATAAATGGTTTTAAGGTACAACACGGAGATAGGGTGGTGAGTGGGTTAGGATAGGGAGTATGTGTTCTCGGCGGTGGAGGGATATACAATCCTAGAGATGGAAAATAATTAAGAGTGTGTTTGGATGAAGAAATTTAAAATTCTGAGAAATTTTAAATTCTAAGAATTTCAAATATTTCAATTGAAATTCTTTTATTTTCAAAATTTTGTGTTTGGATAAAAAAAATTAAAATTATGAGGATGAAAAAAAAATGAATAAAAAAAAAGAAAATATGGTTGGTGTGCTAGTTATACGTGTTCCTCTATACTCACACTCGATCGATATTTTAGGAGCTCAGACGATGTTTCTTAAAGAAGAATGTAAGAAGAGAATTTCAATTTCTCACTTTTTAGAAGGAAATTGAAATTCCAGATTTTTAGTTGTTTAAAATTCTGTTTTAAAATTCCAAAATTTTAAAATTTTCATAAAAAACATCCAAACAATGAATTCTAAATTACAGAAATTCAAATTCTCTGATAAATTACTTTCCTCAATTAAAATTCTCTATCCAAACGCATTCAATTAAAATTCTCTATCCAAACGCATTCAATTAAAATTCTCTATCCAAACGCACCCTTGATTTTCTAATTCCATTTGTAAAAAGGTAGGAGATGGGAATTCTACATCTTTTTTGTGTGACATTTTGTTTGAGGGGAAATAATAGAAGAAAAAATATTCAAGGTTATATTCTTTGATGGTGGATAAGATTGTTCAATAGCTAAAATGATTGACATTCGGGAGCGGAGACGGAGAAGAAAGTTACTTATTTAAAAGTTATTTTTTTTTCAAATTTTATTATATACAAAGAAGCTACTTCTTTTTAAAGAATTTTTTATGAAGAATGTTTGATTCAGCTTCTCCTTTTTCTTTTCTTTTTTTAAATAAAAAAGCTAAAAAAAGATGGGCCAAACACATCCTTAGAACCAATTTGTTTAAACTCAAAAAAAGTGATTATAAAATAATATATTTCTTTTTAAGAAGTAAGAATTGACACATCCTTAGAACCAATTTGTTTAAACTCAAAAAAAGTGATTATAAAACAATATATTTTTTTTAAGAAGTAAGAGTTGTTTCTTAAAAAAAAAGAGCAGAAAATAACTTTTAAAGAAAATTAAACTTTAGAGAAACATATGAAAAAGAATAAAAAATTACTCATTTTATTAAAAAATGTTGTTTTAAAAAACCTCCCAAACACAACTAGAAACAGTAAATCTTCAGCAAAAAAAACTATTGCTGTAAAAAAAAAAAGAGAGAATCTTTTTCTTTTGCACACGCAGTGATCTGCAATTGGTGGCCATTTCGCAAAAACGCAGAGGAGAGAGGAACCCATATTCCTTGAAGATGGCTCTGCCTCCACAGAATCCACGTGAGTGAGTTTTCCGAGATTCACATTCCCTCACAACATCAACACGCTCATTCAGAAGTGATTTTTTTTTCAATGACGAAATTTTGATGATTAATCTTTCATTTGCTTTTTCAGCTGTTCGGCGACACAAAGTCATAAACAGGCACGGTGAAAAATTTGTGGGCACATTGCATTAATCTGGGTCTTGGGACTTTGTAATCTTGTGCCATGGTTTTCGATGCACAAAGGTTAGCTTCTTTCATATGCCAAGCCTTCTTATTCTTTTATTTTATTTTTCTTCTTCTTATTATTATTTTATCACAGTATAAATGTATATTTTTATATAAATAAGTAGTTTTAATTTCTAACTACGATGAAAAAGCTGATTAGGAGAAACACTATTAAAGATAGATTAATTAGCAGGAAAGTTGATCAATATTTCCACAGTAACCCAAAAAATAATTAAATTATAATAAAAAATATCATTGAATATATAAATTATATTTTGAATTTATAATAAATAATTAACATTGTTAATATAAAGTTATTTTTAATTATTAACAGTTTAACAAAAATATTGAATTCAAGTAAGAGAAAAATATAAGAAGTAGTGTGAGAAACAAATAGACTGTGTTTGGAGGAAGAAATTTAAAATTTTAAAGAATTTTAAATATTTCAAATATTTTAATTTTAATTTTTTCATTTTTAAATTTTTGTGTTTTCATTTTTTAAATTTTGTGTTTGAATATAGAAATTAAGAATTAAGATTCATCCTAAAAAAAAACTTTACTTTACCTGTAACCAAGTGCCAGCAGCGGCGAGAGAAGAGAGCAAATTCTTTCATAAAATAAAAGAATTTAAAATACTAATATTTAACTAAAATTTCTTATCAAAATACTCAAATTTCAATTTTTTTTCAAATTTTTATCCAAACATCTTATTTAATTGAAAAGTAATTAAAATTCTTTAAAAAATTGAATTACCCTATTAAATTTCACCATCTAAACATTCTCTTAGTTTTTATTATTAAGTGGAAATTTCTTTGCTTAATTGCAAGTGTTTGCTTTGAATATACATTCCAAGGAGACAAGAAAGAAAAAATTGAGAGAGTAATGAGAGTTAAAGTAAAAAATTGTATATTTTATTTTGTAATATGTGAGTAGATTATTATTATTATTATTTAATTCCTTTAGTGCCTGATTATTCTCGTTGATTATTTTTTTCGTTTTAGGATACCAATCTCATATTGAACCTTGCTGTTGCATTGGAGAATGCCAAAATTAGTTCTTTCCGTTTTGACTTCTCAGGAAATGGGTAAGTTTATAGCTATACAGAGTATAACCATTACTTGTCTAAACATATTAGGTACGCGTTTGTTTTTTAGGTGGCCTTGCATGTTACTATAAATGGTTGTTAAATTGTACTAGAATTTCAGAATTTTACTATCAAATGTTAAGCTAAAAACTGAGAAACAGAGAAAAGTGGATTGGACCTTTTATCTTATTCTTGGGGTTCTTCCGTTTTCAATAGATAATTATAGGTGCAAGATAAGTATGTGCATAAAAAGCATGTGATTTGATTCATTTGAATACTTTCATTTTCTTTTATCAATTTGGTTGCATGCATTTATTAATGTGTTACTAAATACTAATACTTCCTCAATGGTAAAAATATTGATACTTTGTGAATATCAAGAACATGTGTCACTGGATGGACGAATACGATAGTTTGATCATTGAAACAGCACAGAAGTTATATAAAGTGGTCTCCTCTAATGTGACTGCTTTGGTAGCAGAGGCTATTTTTGTTTATCATAACTAATATTGAAATTACTCTAGTAGTTCCAGTTGTTAGAATTAATTAGGATCATTGTATTGTTTGAGGAGTTTCTAGGAGTGTGGGTATGTACCATCCTCAGTAACTCAACTTCCCTATAATTTAGATATTGTAATTGTTAAGAGAGATCTGATTCAGTCACTGCATATGCTGCTGTATGGTGCATGAATACAGATAGAGTATTAGTACTCCATATAATTTTTTTTTTCTAAGTCTCAAGCCACGTACAATTTTTTCTCCCCAAGAAATTTGGATAAGTACCCAAGCATACCCAACCTGTACCAGCACTCAGCACGGACCAGGTACGGGTACAATTTAGAAAATGAAGTACCCATGTTTCAGACCACTGCCTACTTCCCAACATATGGAAGGAACTCAGTTGCTTGGTGTAAAATGGGTGGTAGTTTCTCCATTTACACTGCATTATACGTGCTAAAATTTCTGTCATCTGGTCTTTTGATCTTTAACCTTGCTCCACTCTTTGTTTTGTCCTAACTTTAGCTCTTGGATTTTCCTTGAAGGGAAAGTGAAGGTCTGTTTTAGTTTGGTAACTATTGGACAGAGGTTGATGATTTACATGCTGTAGCTCAACATTTCCCAGAATCTAACCGTGCTATCAGTGCAAATGTTGGTCATAGTACATGTTGGTTGAGAAAATTCCTATTCTATAGATCCCTGTTGGGAAGGACCAGGGTTGAGAAAAATCCTATTCCATTTGGGTGGTTATTGCCTTTTCATGTGTAGTTGGTGAAACCTAACATATTAGTGTAGCTTTTTACCACATAAAGTCTGCATGCATGATCGAACTACTAATGGTTTTCTGTATCTTTATGCAGGAAGTGACGTAGTGCTTCTGTTTGCTTCAAAATATAGTGACATTAAAACAATTGTCAACCTCTCTGAGCATTATGATATGAAGGCAGGCATTGGAGAACCCTTTGGAAAAGATTATTTGGAAAGAATCAGGAAGGACGGTTTCATTGATGTGAAGAAGAGGAGGTCTGGTAACCTTTCATTTACTCAGTGTTATTCATTAGTGAATGTTGTCCGCCACATGTTTTGAGAGATATATCAATATATTCATTATCTATTGATGACCTGTTGATAGAGTTAGGCTTCCTATTAGACAGGTTTTCATAAGGAGGAACCCAAAAATGAGTTAAGAGGAGGGAATTATTGTAACTGTTGTAATTGTAACTAAGGAAATCAGTTGAGATTTCAGAATTAGTTTAGGGAGGGTCCAGGTTCTTCAAACTGCTTGGGTATCTCATACTCATTCTTTCATTCTTGAATAATATAGTTCCTCTTCATTCTTTCATCAATCCTTCTTTCTCTCTTAGCAAATCTGATTCCAGTTTTTAACAATTGTTTTATACTTTGAATTTATTGTTTAAATGTACTTCTTAAGAACCAACTCTCCTAAACCCTTAAGCTGTTAGGTGGAGGTCCGTAATGGATCTATATATTTAGAAATACCTGACCCCTTCATTGAGCATCCCATACTACTTGATATGGGACTTAAGTCCCTATTAGAATTGAAGAGTGGACAATGAATTTTCCATTTTACCCTGTATGGGATTTTAATTTAGTAATAAAGAACAAAACAAGGATGGTGATTAAACTCTTGTCCTCATTGTCATAGAAGCTTTGATACACCATGTTACGAACCGTCCCTTCTAGAAGTTTAACCTGTTTGGTTAAGCCATAAATGCTCACACCCAACAGTTTTATATCTTTGACAGTACTTGATAGAATTAGCTTGTCCAGAACCATGACTTCTTTTGTTTTCCCTATGAACTTGTGCTAAAATTGGGATTTGAGATTTACTGTTTCACAAGCACGAAGTTCTAATTGAAATGCAACAGTCAAAGTTTCACCTACGACCAGCAGTAAGAGAAGACTTCTCTTCTAATCAACAAGAACATAAAATACCTAAAGGAAATGAAGGCCTGTTCATCATTAACTTCTAGTTTAAGCCGCAGCATACACGACAACTTATGCAAATAATCTACCCAAATGAAAGCCACCTTTCTTGTGGGAAGATTACCATGTCAGGCAAGTCCTTACTCAATGAAAGACGAGTGATTGTTGATATTTATTGCGCCAAACATTGGTGTAGATGCTCTTACTAGAAAGGGTGGCAGAATAGGAATCTCACTACCTTATTTTACCACCATTCTATGGTTAGTGATAATAAAATGAACCTCTAAAGCTGAAGAAAAGAAAGAAAAGATAAGGGAGAAAAATGAAAAAAACTAGGCAGTAGAAATCATTAACAATCATGTTCAATACTAGCGAATGGATTCAACTTTGGGGTTTCAGATAAACTTTTCTACAGGCTTGATGGCTATCATGGATATTGTGGTACATGACATTGCATTCTTTGTTTGTCTCTTTCACACATAGGTACTCAGTTATTTTATTATTAAATGATCATCTGAGGACATCTTGTGTTACAGGAAGTTTTGATTTCCATGTAACTGAAGAAAGTTTGATGGATCGCTTGGGAATAAATATGCATGAAGCATGCCTTCAGATTGACAAAGAATGCAGGTGAATGGATAAGTGTCTGGTCTCTTTTGCTACCACCTTTTGTCTATTGCTGCATTTCTTTGTTGATCAAGTATGTGTTTTGATGTTACATAGTTTCACCAAAAAATATTTCTAAAGCTGAAACAAGAATAACTGGATCACCTGAATTATTCTTTCGTAGCTAAAGTCCAATTTTTAAAGAATTTTTCTCTGGAGCATTTCCATGTTATTTTATAAAAAAGAATTCCCTTAACAAATTTGATGTTAATAGGTTGACTATAGTGTTTTCAAACTGATCATACATAGAAAATAAGCACATAAAATAATTCTATAAAGATTTTCAAGTTTCTTCTTAAGAGAATTAAAATTAGTGAAATATTTTTATTTTTTCTCTTTGGTTTGCTGTTTGACTTCTACAAGTAGCCATAATTTATGTTGTATGTTGTAGAGTTGGTACTTGGTGCTTCATGGAAAGAACTACCTATTTATTTTGTGACATTGGGAAACTATGATAAAATGAGAGGATTTGCAAAATTAGAATATGCTTCACAAAAAATTATTTCCAAAGCAGAAACAAGAATAGCTGGGTCACCTGAATTATTCTTTCATAGCCAAAGTCCAATTTTTTAAGAATTTTTTCTCTGGAACATTTCCATATTATTTCATATAAAGAATTTAATATGCTGACTGTAGTGTTTTCAAACTAATCATATATAGAAAATAAGCACATAAAATAATTCTGTAAAGATTTTCAAGTTTCTTCTTGAGAGAATAAAAAATTAATGAAATATATTTTTTTTTTTTATCTTTGGTTTGCTGTTTGACTTCTACAAGTAGCCATAATTTATGTTGTATGTTGTAGAGTTAGTACTTGGTGCTTCATGAAAAGAACTCCTACCTATTTATTTTGTGACATTGGGAAACTATGAAAATATGAGAGGATTTGCAAAATTAGAACATGCTCTTGATATTTTATACTTTGTTTTGCTTCTTTTTGTGTGTGTGGTTACGATACTATTTTTCGCTTTAATTTTGATTTACTGGGAAACTAGTATAGTATGCAAATTTGTGTGAAGTATTACATTGTAGGAGAAACATTGTTTCTTGTGTAATAGAATTGGGTAGTTGCATTGTAGGTAGGTGGTGCTTCTAGCAGCAATTCTTGATGAAGCTATGAAATTACCCTGATGCATAGGTGTGCTAAATGTCAGACCACATCGTATATGACAGGGTCTTTACTATTCATGGTTCTTCCGATGAAATTATTCCTGTTGAAGATGCATTTGAGTTTGCCAAGATCATATCAAACCACAAGTTACATGTCATTGAAGGAGCTAATCATATCTTCAGTAATCATCAAGGCGACTTGTCCTCAGTTGTTGTGAACTGCATAGAAGAAACCTTGCACCAGGTCAAGGGTACTGCTAGCTAGGTGTTCTTGCTAGCATAGGCATCAAACAGTGTGAACTCTTCTTTTTTGTTTTTCTAACAAATGTTTACCCTGCAGGGTCCCTAACTGAACCCACGTTGTGTTTATAATTACAGCAATGAGATTTGAATTTAAGACTTCGTGTAACTACTCAAACTCTCTTGTTACTAGGCAAACCCTAACAGGTTTGATGTTCCATGCATTTGAGACCACCAACTTTGTGTTTGTCAAATTTGAAAATCTTGCTTCATTAGGTTGAATGGAGAAAAATAAAAGGTAGATACAGAGGAGTCATGGATATCTGCCACTATTAGAGTTATTATTATTAAATGAGAGTATTTTTAGAGATTATTCTCTTTCTAATCTTATGCTTTTGATTTGATTTAATTTTGAATTATAATTCTTCACATACTATAACATCTGAAGGTATCTTTTGAAAATTATTAAAATTTTAATTAATCTTAACTTAAATTTAATTGTTAAATTTTGATTTTTAACACCATATCACTGAAGTTGTATTTTTTCTTCTATTTTAAAAGTTTTATTTCTTTAATTTATTTTTGTTTAATTTTTTAATTAAATTTAAAAATGTCCGTGAAACATAAGAGAAATTTGTTAAAGTTAATCTGCTTTTGTAAGCAATGACTTCGTGCCAAATATGGCCAGACTTTCCTAGTTGGCTTCACTTTCAGATGTTTTAAAAGCTCTGAAACACAAATTCAAAATAATGATGTATATGTATTGTCTCCGTACTTGGTAGGGAAAACATTCCATTGATATCCAAGAGTGTAACATTTAGAAAGAGCTAAAAAAATGAACAAAGGATAAGAGAGAAGCAATTGACAGGAGAAAAAACCAAAACAGATATGAAGAGGAATAACAGGTATCAGGTGAGAGTGAGCAATGTTTGGGGGTCAAAAAACAGCACTCAAACTTGGTTGCCTTTATCTGCGAATTTCTTGTATGTTTTTTTTTTTCAGATAACAAAAATATTATTACTATATTTGAATATAATATTTTTATGGGTTAAATAAGTTTTTGATCTCTCAATTATTTTAGATTTTAGTGTCTCTTAAATTTTTTTGATAGGTTTTGGTCCCTCTTTAATTTTTTTATTAGTATTTTAGTCTTAGATGTTAAATTTGATCCATTAAGTGATGATATGACAAACAAAAATTGATGTTATCATGCAAATGACAATTATATTACAAGGATCATATAGTCTCACATGAAAATAACACATGTCAACCTTAAAAGTGTGTTCCATGACATTTTCATGTGATATCATATGACACAATGTTTTTATGTCATTATAGTCCTTATAAAATTTTCTTATATGATTTTTACCTTTAAATTTTAGCTCCTATAAAATTTCATTTTTTGATTTTAATCCCTAAGTTTAAATTCTAGTCTTTAGTCCTTAATTATTTTTTCTTTTGTCTTATTTTGGTCATTTTTAGAATATTTAATCTCTTTTTTATTCATGTTTGTTTCACCAATATCTTTGCACAATATCGAGCGAATAATGAAAAAAGTGGAGTAATATTTGTTGCACCATTTGAATTGGCTTAGGATTATCCATGTATTCTCTGATATCTTGGTTTGTTTTGAAGAAAATGAATATTGTTATAGAATTTACACATAGATATTTTAAAATCAGCACTCTTAGAATTTGTGGGTTCAAATCTTTTGGAATTCTAAGCTTGAGTTACGTAATCAGGATTGTTCATAGGTTTCTTGACTCTCCCTACTGGGACTGCTGGTATTGTGTTGTGCCTAATTACGTTCTGTCTGAACAAGTTGGGGAATAAAAGTGATTGCTGTGTGTCTGATTTACCAGTTGAGGTGCCAATAACGGTTCCACAATGATATTCTTTGTCCTAAACATTTTATGGTCGAGATAATGTTGGTCATGTGGTAACACTTTGCTTTCAAGTTTCAATCATATTTTAAAGGAGAACAAGTAGAAATGGAAGTGAAAAGACAAAGGAAGAAAAAAAAAACATTCTTAGCCTACATTGGTCCAAGTGGTGCATAAACTCTGAAAATATATAGGAAAACAGCAGTGGAAATCCACATTGTTTCACTTTGATGGCTGTCCCACATTGTTTTTCTCAGGATCTTTTCCTTTATATACCATTATGAATTTTTGAGGTGATATGAGAATGTTGCTTGCTTCTAAGGCTTGACTCAGCTGAAATCCTCGCCTGCATCAATTTATTTTTGGTTTATACTAAAATATCCCTTAATCGATAGTCAGACAACAATTCCTTCAAGGCATTGAAATCAATGAAGTGAGTATTGTCTCTTCCAACAAAGTCTTTTGACTCTTCTTTATATACATGATTGGGAATCAAACCTTGACAAAATGATTAAGGAATCTAACTATATACTAACTTTGTTGGAGATATAAGATTAACCCACTGTTTGGGAAAGGGCGAAAGAAGAAGGGAGGGGAAAAGGTTACGGATTTGAATCCTTCAACTAATATTTTTAACAAAATTAACAAAGTAACATTTACTATGAAAAAAAAAATACTAACTTTGCCGGTGCCTCGCCTGCATCTTGCACGTATATATAATGTTGCGATGGTTTTGGTTTACGTAATCTGGTGGCGGAATTTCTTGAGAGGGCATATCCCATATTTATTGGCTTGTAATATTTCCATCAACTTTATTTTGTGTTGACAAATGTGATTATATGGGATGGAACAACTTGATGATGATTAAGTAAGAGTAGCTATGTATAGCATGGTTTATGAATTATCCTTTGTGTGCCTATATCTAAACTTGACTCATCTTTGGGGCTTCTAATCATTCTTAGCAGTTGATTTCTGTTATGGATTGTGCTTAAATTAGTAATTATGAATTCTTTTGCATAGTTGGCAGCACTTCTAGCTGACTCTAGAAGGGTAAAATTGAGATCAATATAGTGGATGTGGGTGGGGCACAAATAAAGGTACCGTAGGTTAGATTACTCATTCGATCCCTATAGTTTCATGATTCTTACTTTTTTAGTTTTTATAGTTTGAAAGTAGTGTTTTTAGTTCCTATAATTTACATTTTAATTCTCTTTCTGTAGTTTTAAAAGTGATCTTTTTAGTTTCTATAGTTTTATGATTTTTGTTTTTTTAGTCCTTATAATTTTTAAATTAAAAGGACTAAAAGAGAATCAAAATGTAAATTATAAGGACTATAAAGAACATTTTTAAATTACAAGGACTAAAAAAGAATTCAAATATAAATTATAGGGACTAAAAAGACTACTTTTAAAGTATACAGATTAAAAAAAGTAAGAATCAGGAAGCAAATTAGTAATTTAATCATAATTGTATTTGAATGTGTCCATCCGTTACTTTTTGCTAGTTTGACTCATGCATAGATGGTGGTCTTCATAGGTTTAATGTATTAAGATTCAGAGCCATAATGTTCTTAGGTTGAATGCATATTCGCTTGGGTTGAAAATTGATTTGCTTTTCAATTGACTGTGCAACTGTTTGATACCAAAATGGGTACTGTGGATGTGTTGGATATTCTCTCTTGGTGCTTAGGTGTCTCAATTTAACTCAATTGGGCATCATTCTATATAGTGCGGGTCCTATGATTAGTTTAAGAAAATAGAAAAATCAATGTTCATGGTTGGTGCTTACCATATGCTAGTGAAGATGGTTTCAGAAGATAGTTCAATTTTTAAAGGATAAATATCTCTAATTTAATTTAGAAAAAAAGATTATGCACTTTCGGTATAAATTTTTTTACACAATCATTCAATTATAACTCATCATCTATAATAAATATATTAATTTTTATGATTGAAGGATAGTGTAAATAATACATCTACATTACACTCTTTAATTTAATTACACTCTTTAATTTAATTGTAACGGTTTATTAACTTTTTTCAATTTAAAAGGGTCAGCTTATATGAGATAGTTTAGTAAATTTTTTGTTAAAAATTATTATTACATTCTTTATTTTTACTGAAGGTCATTGACAAAAGAAATGCATTTCAAGGGGAGAGAGTGTGAGGATAATAAGTTCTAAACACAAGAGAGATCAATATAATTTGTTGTAAATCTTTATAAAGAAATTGAATATTAGAAAGTGAAATTATCTACATGAATATGATGTATAATTTCCCTTATGATATTAATATCATATTAGAGACATTCTAATTTTAAATCGAGGAACCACGGGTGGGTTGATTTAGACTAAAGAGAAAAATTAAATTAATTAAAATATATTAGTTTAGTTTGGCTTGATTTAGTTCATTTCAGTCAATATATAATTTAAAAAAAAAAATAGAATGATATTTAGGTCGATTGATATATCCATTTTTTTAAATACAACTTTATATTGTGCATATAAAAAGAAGAAATAATTCGAATTGAGTGGTTTAGGTGACATCAAATTCTGAATCATAGCTAAAATTAATATTTGAAAAAATATGACATGAATTTTATTAATTAGTTCAATTTGAACCAAAATATATAAATCAATATAGGAATATTAATTATCTGAAGTTTTTGTTTGATATAAGAGTTTACTTTAGTAGTTTCTTGTTCATTTTCATAAGTTGCTTACAAAAATAAACTACTTTATTTTTCTTTTTTCATTTTTATCTTCATTATTTTATTTGAGATTCTTTTTAATCTTTTTTAATCAAATAATTGGTTATATCTTTTTATGTCATTATTTATCAACTAACTTATGAGCTAGCTAATCTTATTAATCACTTCCAATTCAATCGGATAGCTTATAATTATTCAGTTAACTTGTAAGTTAGTTTTACTAAACACACGTCGAACTAATTTTTAACTAATAAAAAAAACTTATAAACTCTCTAATTTTACCAAGCACACTTATTGATTTTATCTCTTGGCTGTGGAGCTAAGTCCCCTTCCATTTAGGAACAAAAACTTAAATTTGATTTGGTTTGGTTTTTCAAATCCCTCGTAATAACATTTTACAAAAATATAATGATGTATCATTATGACATGTGCGTATTACAAAAAAAAAAAAGATTCCCTAAAAAATTCAAAAAATTAATTTAAAGGAGAATTTGGGATGTGTTTAACTTAAAAGATCATAATTCACATGTCCACAATCTTTGTTTAGCATTAGAGAAGACCTTGCTTTTATGGTTACTGTCTCAATTCAAAATTGTGAGTGTAAAAATGATAAACAATTTCGCTTTATTATTATGGTTTGCCACAAATTGTACCTCATAAAATTGTTTAATGTCAGACAATATGATGTTATAACTATCATACGAGAGCAAAGACTCCTTATTTAAGAAGTATCGAGTGAGGGTCAAACTCATCACATAAGTTTAAATAACTAATATTTATTAATTAAAATACCATAAAATTTATTTTCATAATTAGTATTTGTAATGAAAAATTAATCTAATAATTATACAATACTAATCCACAAAATTCCGACACACCCTACTTCATACCTTAAGTTTTGAAAGCGAGTCTATCATAAATATAGTTGACCATCCGAATACTTAACTCATTTCGACAAGATTCGACTTTAAATTTTGCTTTTCTTTTTACTACTTATGCCCTTTGAGTGTGGTTGTCGGAGACACTCACTTATGATGCCCCTGAGCATCTAATTATTGTGTTAGGCTATAGATCCATTGGGCTATTGATATAAGATAGGTTCTGATCCTAAAAGCAAAAGGAATCCCTCATGTCAGCAAAATCCTCCAAAGCAATTCGATCAAACTTAAACAATAAGTTCTTGGTTAATTACGAGCACAACATTTAAACTTTAACAAATTAGGTAAAAAAAAATTATAACTTTCAATTAAACTAATATCAATATGTTTTGAAGTGGAATGAGTTAGTGAAAGTAAAATATATTACAGCAGAAAATCATGAGACTAATCTCTGAAAAAGTAAAATATCAGTTAAAGGACAACTCATCTCTCTACAAATGTTATTCTATTTCACATAGTCACAAATCAAACTCTGTGGTATGCTTAAAACTCAAATTACTAACCACATGTACACTTGTGAGTAAGTGGAAAATAATGAGTAACAAAGAGATACAATGACAACTTTAGGATTTGTAAAAAGGCGACAAAGAAGTTACAATTTAGTTATGATTATATGATATCATAATTTAATTAATCAAGTATTGTTCTTGTAAAATGTATTATCAACACGGATATAATTAATTCATAGTGTCACTGTGTGAATGTTGGGGTTACATGTCCTAGATTTTGCACAACAATTAGACATTGATCTATAAAGCATTTATACTATAGGCAGCAAGAAAAGTCAACAAAATGATGAGGCTACTAACTTTTTCTGTCTCCTTGTTGCCTGTAAGCTGGAATTAAGTGTTACATGGCCTCTTTTGCTTACAATGGCTATTGTATTATAATGGTGTAATTTTTAAAAAAAATTATCATAATGGGTATATTTTAAAAAAATGGATAAATCTCAAGTATGATTTCAGTATAAAGAAATCATGTTTTAAAATATGATTTTATTTTTCAGAAAACTATTACACTAAAATCGTATATGTGCATATGATTTTGATTTTTTAATTTTTTATTATTAAAAGTTGAAAATATGATTTCAACGTTTTTTTAATTAGTTTAGAAATAATATTTTAACATATTATTTCATTATAAAAAAGGGAAAAAAACACTAAAATCATATTTTAACATACCATTTTTAAAGATTTTTTTTAAAATAAATGAAAAGTGAAATCTTACTTTGATATATAATTTTTTATTGAGAAATCATATATTAAAATACGCTTTATCTATTTTCATAATTTTAAAAAAAATACCCATTATTATAATTTTTTTTTAAATTTTACCCATTTTCATAATTAACCAGCTTACAATTATGTACTTCTTTAATTAAATAGGCTAACTTAGGTCCCAATTGAGGCCGCAAAAGCACGTTGTTAACATAAAAAGTGAAAGAAAAGTTTCACTTTATGGGGCAAAGATCGGAGTGACTTTATTATGGAATCTTGCTTAGTTAATTAACAATATACGACAGCAACAAATTCAACCATATTATTGATGGATAACACGAACGACAACTAGGTCAGGTTTACTTTAATTTAAATGAACGTTTTTATTAGTACGAGAACTCGTTGCTTAATACTTGTCACAACAAAAGCACTCGTGGGTCTGTCTGATACCCCAAAAGCAAAAAGTTATTCCTATTCTATCCAACACTACTTTTATTTTAATTTTTTTTAATTTACTAAATATTACAACACATTTAAGATATTTGTCATATGGAATGCTAGTTTTTTTATTGGTGGTATTTACATTGTACTAATCATACCAAACATGTTGTGAATCACTTTTTAGGGAATATTAATACAAAGTAGAAGAGCACTTAAAAGAGGAATAAATACTAAGAAATATATTTTTAACATCGTTTTTTTAGGACATTAGTTTGGACACTAGTTTTGTGTTAAAGAAGTACATTCACTCAATTGAGTGAAAGAGTTATAAATTATATAAAATTATGAAGATTTAAAGACTTTACACTTCATTACGATCGTGGTGGTCAACACATCCATGGTTAGATGATAGCAACTCTCTTAGAACAATGTCAAGGATTCAATAACGATCGTGATAAACTTACCACGGTCGTGGTCAATTCATGAGAACGGTTGTCAACTTAGAGTGTCGTAGTCAATCCAAATAGCCCAAGGCTTCAACGTCACTTGCAACCATGATCATCGTGAATTCACCATGACCGTAGTGCGTCTTTTCATGAGATATCTTTAAAAATTTATATATAAGTCTCTAAACTTTGTAAACAAATTCATTCAATTTATTCTTATCCTTTATGAATCTGAGAGAACTTTAAGGGCTTTTGAGAGTTAAAGAACAAGGACAACACCGTTAGAATAGATCATGATCATTGTTCTTGTCTACTGATATGCCTATATTTATTTTATCTAGGATTGCTAGTGTTGCTCTGATCATGAGTAACTAGTCCCCCTAGGTCGGGGCTATGATGTAATTGTCCATTTGTATTTCTCTCCTTGTTCTTAATGGAATTTCTCATTGTTCTATGTTAATTAATTATCTTGCTTATTTTATTATTTATTTAAAACCGACCATTCTAATACTCAATTGATTGCATAATAGTGATTATCTACATGTAATTGGTAGATCTAGGTAGATAATGTCTTGCACCAAATTGCATGATCAAACTGTTTGGGTGATCTCTGATAGATTAGTTAATCTTTAATTAATCATCACTAGAATTGATTTTATCCTTTGACCTAAATGGATAAATCCATGATCATTAGGGTATTTATTTAAGGCAAAAAACATATTTTAACCTTGACCAAAGACTTTAGTTGATTTTGGGAATCAATAATTAACTTGGGAAGGAATTTCATTAGAACTGTGATTGTGGGAAAATTGGTACTAGTGAGTTATAACCCCTGGTCACTCTTATCATAACTCAAAACCTCTCTTTATAATCATTTAATTGCTTTCTCATAAAAACCAAAACCACGAAAATATTTAAATCATCTTTTTAATCACCTCTATTGTTAGTTTAATAAACTTGACTAATTGAGGATACAAATTGGTCCTTTGGGTTCAATATCTAGACTTTTGACTATACTATTACTATTGCGTAGGGTATGTTTGTCCTTGTGTGAGCCTTTTACACATCAAAAGATATTAGTGGTACCACAAGTACAAAATAATTGTTGTAGTAGCCACTAGTATGCAAGAGTAGTAAGATACATTAGCACCATGCTATTCTTTAGATTTAAGAAATCCCATATATTGACCCTGCTAACCAAATCATATGTCCCCACCCCACCAAATTGATACTAGTAACATAACTCTAAAAGGAATAAAGCCTATACACAACCCAAAATAAATTCCCATCATATCTTCCTACAATAAATGCCCATGCAGTTTCACAATATACCTACAAAAGACGTTACAGTTAAAAGGAAGTCTTAACATCACTATAAACATAAAGTTGGATGAATCCTTCACTCATAATAAGATGTTGAGAATCCCTTTGCTTTTGCCTTCAACCACTTTCAAAGTGTTAATTGAATCATTTCAAAAACCCGGTCTGGATCCATCCTTCTATTGTTGAACACCACTTCATTCCTCATTTTCCAGATAAGCCACATCGCAGCTATCCACATTATCCATAAGCTTTTGCATTTTTTCAAGCCCACCACTAACCCACAATATTGCCACCAATGTTTATATGGTTCAGTCAGCAAAATAGACACCATTTCAAACCAGTAATAAAGTTTCATCCAAATTCCATAAGCCAAATTACAAGAGACAAAAACATTATCTATGTTTTCCACAACCAAGGAGTTGTAGAAGCAAGCTTCATGATTGAATCAAGATTGAGTCATGAATCAAGATTGATTCATGATGATGAATCAAGATTGATTCAAGGTGTTTTGATGATAACAAAGATGATGACAAAAAGCCCAAGAGAAAGACTTCAAGATTGAGTCAAGAACAATTCAAGAATCAAGAATCAAGTTTCAAGTTTCAAGAATCAAGAATCAAGAATAATCAAGATCAAGATTCAAGAATCAAGAAAAGACTCAATCAAGATAAGTACAAAAAAGTTTTTCAAAACATTGAGTAGCACATGAAGTTTGCACAAAAGCTTTTACCAAAGAGTTTTTACTCTCTGGTAATCGATTACCAGTTTACTGTAATCGATTACCAGTAGCAAAGTTTCTTTTCAAAAGCTTTCAAACTGAATTTACAATGTTCCAATTAATTTCAAAATGGTGTAATCGATTACCAGTGTGTTTGAACGTTGAAATTCAAATTCAATTGTGAAGAGTTACATCCTTTCACAAAAATGCTTTGTGTAATCGATTACAATGATTTGGTAATTGATTACCAATGATAAGTTTTGAATAAAAATCAAAAGATGTAACTCTTCCAATGGTTTTCAAGTTTTTCTAAAGGTTATAACTCTTCTAATAGTTTTCTTGACCAGACATGAAGAGTTTATAAAAGCAAGACCTTGACTTGCATTTTAGAATTAATTTTCATAACAATTATTACAATCCTTTACAACCTTTGAATCTCTTTAAGCATCTTCTTGAATTTCTTCTTCTTCTTCCTTTGTCAAAAAGTTTTCTAAAGTTTTCTGGTTTTCCAAACCTTGAAAACAAAAGTGTGCTATTCATATTTTTTATTCCCTTCTCCTTTTGCCAAAAAGAATTGGCCAAGGACTAACCGCCTGAATTCTTTTTGTGTCTCTCTTCTCCCTTTTCCAAAAGAATGAAGGACTAACCACCTGAATTTTTTTGTGTCTCCCTTCTCCCTTGTCAAAGAATTCAAAACGACACAGTTTGAGAATTCTTTTGATTCTTCCCTTTCCCATAAACAAAAGATTTCAAAGGACTAACCGCCTGAGAATTCTTTTGTTTCCCCCTTCACAAAGTTTCAAAGGACTAACCGTATGAGAACTTTGTCTTAACACATTGAAGGGTACATCCTTTGTGGTACAAGTAGAGGGTACATCCTGTGTGGTACAAGTAGAGGGTACATCTACTTGGGTTGTTGTAACTGAGAACAAGAGAGGATACATCTCTTGTGGATCAGTTCTAGTGGAGGGTACATCCACTAGGTTGTTCAAAGAGAACAAGGGAGGGTACATCTCTTGTGGATCTTTGCTTGTAAAGGAATTTACAAGGTTGTAAAGAAATCTCAAGGATCGCAGGTCGCTTGGGGACTGGATGTAGGCACGGGTTGTTGCCGAACCAGTATAAAACTCTTGTGTTTGTCTTCTTCTTCCCTACACTTTTAATTTCCGCTGTGCACTTTAATTATCGCTTTTACTTTTGGTTAAGTTTCCATTTCTATTATTTACTTTCTTAACATTATAGTAAAAGCCTAAGAAGGGTAGATTTTTAATTAGTAAAGTTTTAGTAATAATTAATTCAACCCCCCTTCTTAATTATTCCGAGGCCACTTGATCCAATAGGAGTAGTGTGAACAATTGCAATCATTGTTAGCCAATCTAATATTCCTCTTCCATAAGTTGCTATGTGTTTAAACCTTATCTAGCATAATTTTCCAAGTGAACACAACTACTTTGGATGGTGCCATAGTTTGATAAATGCACTTAAACTTATCCCTTCCCTCCTCTACACACTCTAAATGATCATGGGATTAGAAAGAGGAATACACCTCTTTAACCACATATGTGTTTCTAGTCCCATCTTTCCAGTACCAAGCATCTGTAGCCTGCTCTTCCATAGTGTAGCTTTGAATCATTTCCATAAAGGCCTATAATTGTTGTCTCTCCCACTAAAAAAATTTCGTCTTCCACAACATATTCTAGTTCCAAACACCTTCTTCAAAGCTCCCTAATTCCCTAACCAACACAACCTTTTGTAGTGAGATGGTGTGTGGTCTAGGAAATAGAGACTGGAAACACTTTTCCTCGACCCATAAATGGTCCCAAAACAATGTGTCATTCCCATTACCAACCTTTCAACGTAAATTATTGCAAAACCAGTTCTCCTCCCCACCTTCTTTACACACATTCCTAACATCTCGGCACCATACTGATCCCTCAACACTTGTAGACCACAACAAACTCTCCAAAAGACTCCCATACTTAGCGCCTAACACCCTTGCCTAGAACCAGTTGTTCTCTAACAATACCCTCCACCCCCACTTACTTAAAAGTGATGTATTGAAACATTCAATGTTTCTTATCCCTAGATCCCCTCCCCTTTTGGCCTACATACTTTTTCCCATCTAACCGAAGCCAACTTTCTCCTTTCACCCCCCTCCCCCCCACAAGAAGTCACATTATGAACCCTTAATCTTGCTAATCACTTATTTTGGAACCTTAAAGAATGATAAGAAATATAAAGGTAAGGAAGAGAGAGCGGATTTAATGAGACAAATTTTACCTCCAAAAGACAAGTGTTTGCCTCTCCATGTTGCTAGTTTCGCCTTCACTTTAGAAATCATTGGTTGGCAAGTTACTTCCCTCTTAGGATTTGCCCTCATTGGTATACTCAAGAAGGAAAAAGGAATCTCCATGACTTTACAATTCACCAATCCCGCCATCCTAAGAAGTTAACTTTTAGTACTATCTCAAGTTCAAAGCCTCTTAGTATACTCTTCAAGGTGAACATGTTCGTCAACACTAGTTTCCCAAAGAAAAGGGTATCATCCTCAAATTGCAAAATAGATATTGTTACCTCACCTCCTCCCACCATCACGTCTTCAAATAGGTTCTTTTTTATGGCTTCCCTCACTAAACCACACAATCCTTCGACCACTAAGATAAAACGGAAAAGTGCTAATGAGTCACCTCACCCCAATCATTTTTCATTATAAAATTCTTCCGTTAGGCAACCATCCACCAAAACCGACATTGATGTGGATTTTACGCAACTCTTAATCCATTTGATCCACCGCTCACAAAAAGCCCATCCTCCTCATGATATAATATAGGAATTTCCACCTCATCGAATCATATGTCTTTTCAAAGTCCAACTTGAAGATAGCCATTAGTTTCTTTTTCCTCTTGGCTTCATCCACCAACTCATTCACAATAACCACTCCATTAAGTATGTTCCTACCACCAACAAACGTCGATTGCCCTTCATCAATAACTTTGTGTACCACCCCTTTCAACCTCTTGGCCAACACTTTTTCCATAATCTTATACATTCATCCAATAAGGGAGATCAGTCTATAATCCCCAAGACCTTGTGGATCCTCCAATTTCAGAATCAAAGCAATGAATGAAGCATTTGCCCCTTGAGGTATCTTTTCTTTTTCATGGAATTCATGAAGAGCACACCATATATAATCTTTTACAACACTACAAAAGGATTTTATAATTTTGAAGTTGAAGCCATCCAGTCCAGGACTTTTACTGCCTTGACAATCTCAAACCATTCCTTTAATTTCCTCTTCTGGAAAAGTCAAAATAATCCTCACATTATCTTCCGAAGCAATACTTGTAAATTTTACTCTATCAAGCGTGATGTGGACCTCCTCATTCTCCTTATACCTACCTTCAACGAACCTTTTCACTCCCTCTTTACAATTTTTGGATCATCCACCCATCTACCATCCTTCAAAACCCCTTTCAAATTATTTGCCCTTCTCTTCCATTTGATTGTATTGTGAAAGAATTTTGTATTATTACCACCATCCCTAAGCCATGTAACTCTTGACTTTTGATGTAAAAGAGATTCATTCCTTATTACCACATTTGAATGTTCCTCCCAAATATCCTTCCTTAGTTCCACTGCAAAAGTTGATAACCCTCCATTCTCATCTTTTAGGTCTAAGTTGGCAATTTTCTCCTCCAATTGGTGACATAGCTCATCCAAATTCCCAAATTTTTCAGCACTCTAATCTTCTTATTCAATAGTCTGAGTTTCTCCTTGCATCGTAACATACCACACCTATTAATATGAAAATGGTTATAAGATTCTAGAATAAAATCATGAAACTTAAAGCAAGAGCCAACTACTTAAAACCTGGAGAGGTTTTAGACCCTAATTTACATCCTTGTATTTTAACACCAAGGGACATTGGTAAAAAAATTGATCCACTCAAGACATATTGGCTTGAAGTAGGCCACAATTGTAACCATTCTTTCAAAACAAGCATTCTATCCAACCTAGTTTTATGCATATCCACCGCTCTGGTACCAAGTGAATCGCCTCCCCTCTATAGGAATATCTCTAAGCTCCATATCGTCAATAAAATCATTGAAGCCATTTATGTCCCTTGTGTCTCCATTTGAAGACCCCCTTACGTCAACCCTTTCCTTACCTCTTCATACCTCATTATAATCACCAACTACACACCACACATTGTCTTTCTTTTGATGTAATTCACCCATCAGCTTCTTTTTCCTTGTGCAGTACATGGGCTATAGACATTAACTATTATCATATTTTGTTCAACATGTCCGTATTCGCCAATAAGCCCCAAGTTGCCATTCCTAGAGAATTCATCCACCACTTGGAAATCACCTTTCCTCTAAATACAAAGTAAGCCACCCTAATATTGTTTGTTGGAATTTTAGGCCATTCAAAGCCTTAATCCCTTTAAAGAGCACTACAAATTCTTTGGCCCACTAATTGTAATTTTGTCTTCTGTATACACACCACATCCACATTCTCTTCCATAATCAGCTTCTTTATTTTCTCCTATTTAACATTGGAGCCTAACCCCCTCACATTGAACAAAATCACCTTCATGATTTCACCTTGGAAGACCCCTCCCGATTTTCGTTAGTTAGATTGAGCAACTTCTTTCTGTCACACTCCTTTAACCCCTTTATGGTTATTACAACATCATCTTTTGCAGTTGTAATAGCCCCAACCACTTTGACCATCTCCTAGATCTTTACACCTTCCACTTTGTCATCTTTAATCACCAACAAGTTATTGTTTTTCGTCCAGTTTTAATTAACCCAGAACTAGATAAAGATTGGCACCTTTCGTTCCTCAATTCTACACCCCTTTGTCGTTTGAAGATTTTAAGGTTCGCCCCTTCCGACAAACGTTTCTTCATCAAGCCTTCTTTACATTTGCTATTCCCAGAGGATTGAATTACAGTTGATTCACCTTTCAAACGTATCCCACTTTCCAAGTCATTCATTCTCTCTCTCTATTTAGTAGAGGTTCTTCTACCCCTAGATTATCGACCTTCTTTCTATGTGCCTTTTCAATACCTATTATTGTTTTTATTTTTCCCATCTTCCCATCTTCCATGTATTCGCAACTATCATCATTGGACCACATAGCCTTTTCTTTCTTCTTTCACCTTGTGATTTCCCGTTTCTATCTTCCCTATTCAATTCCATCACCACATCTTTGTCTTTCTACTTGTTTTTTTTTCTTTTTTTGTATTACCCTGTTCACTTCATCATCCCGTATTTCTAGCATCAAATCCCACTTCCATCACCCTTGTTGCCACCCCTTATGGCACCACAATATTTTGTATCCCTTATTTCCTCTTCTATATGTTGTTGGGCCCTACCTCTAAATTATTTACTCCTTTTTAACCATGAGCTTAAATAAACTCTTGTTCAGTCCTCTAGGACAATTGCGAAAGTTTATTAGCAAGTGCACTAAGTCATACAAGTAGTATAAAATAGTAAGACCGAGTATCGTATCCACAGGGAGTTTGTTTCATTTAGAAAAGCATTCATTCAATAAGTAGACATTTGTGTAACATAATGAAATAGAAATAAAAACAGGATATAGTTGCAATTCTAAAGATAACTACAAAATTAACTAAGTAAATGCGAGAAATAAACAGATAATTAAAACGTTGGGCCTTTCTACTGAGTAACTTGATGCAATTAAGGGTTTTTCTCTATCTAATGTTGTTTTTGTGTTCTATGCTAAGGATAATTATCCCAAATACCAATGTCTCGCGTGAATGGGCTAATTCTAATTAAACTTCGTTCTCGGATCCCTCGTCGAACTTAGCCTAACCGAACAACATTAAGATCACAACATATTAAAAACTAGAGTCCCTACACTCCGTGTCCAGACAATACAGTTATCTAGCCCTGCTTTATCCTGTTCTAAGGATTCAAAACATTTTCCAATGCTAAAAATCCTAACTTTACACACAAATGGATGATCAGACCAAAAGCATGCAAGAATTAAGTGCAGATAGAAGCAATGAACACATCAAAACAACATTAAATAGAAAGTAAAGAATATTTACATCAAGGCTCAGCAGAAATTCCCAACAAAAGCTTTAGCCTTCCATGGCAAGTTATCACCTTTTAGTTACAATAGGAGGTTTTGGAAACAAAATTTAGATTACACAGTAGTGGGGATGTCTCCTCTACCTCTAAAAACCTAAAAATCACTCTAAAACCTAGAATCCTCTTTAAAGATGAGGTTTTTGGTGCTCCCTTGCCCTGTTACGTTGCTTTATTTCATAGGCTCTCAAGAATCTCAAGCATATCCCTATTTTTCGCCAACTTTAGCTTAAAAGGGCTTTCTATCCTTGAAGGCTCACTTAGCGCCATTTTCGCGCTAAGCGCGAGCAAGTGATTTTCCATTGAGCACACTGGGAACGCTTAGCGCGAGAGAAGACAAACAACTTGCTGAGCGAGCTGATGACGCGCTGAGCGCGTATTTGCTTGAGCAAATTCTCCTCCAGATTCTCCCAACTCGCTAAGCGGGCTGAGTGCCTCGCTTAGCAAGACACCAACCACAACAACCTTCTTATTCTTCATCTTTTCACCTGAAACTGAAGTTGAAAACACATTAATTCACATTGAAGGGAATATCTCTGCATAAAAATCAAACTAAACCTAAAAATATGTACAAACATATAAAAAGAACCATAAATTGGGGAAAAGACATGATTTTCATAAAGCTTTTCAACACAAAAGTTACTCGTAAATGACGACTAACACCTTTATCCTTCCAAGGTCTATATTATATTGCCCATCACCCACCAGAGACCTATTAAGTTTGCCACTTTGGCTCTCCATATTGAGCCTAATTGTTTCTTTCTCCAAACAATTCCATTCCTCATTCTCTTTCCTTATCTCACCCAACGACCCATTTCCCCTCTCAACATCTATATTTATTGGTCTTCCCATCTCCCAAGGTAAAGGAGCATAACGTTAACTTCCTATCTTTGTGCAAAGAGATAGGTCAACTCCCTTACCCTTTCTTTTAGTTTTGCCAGTTTGTTATCGATTGTTGCCTGACAATTCTCTATATTGGTGTACATTAGTTTTTCCTTTTCCCATGTGAATTTCAAATTCTGAAACTTTTTCCAATTCCTCTCCTGTTATTATGGCTTTATTCTCGTCCTCCATAAATGATGAAGATTTCCCAATATTTGCCTCCTTGTGTACAATGAAAGAATTTGGCCAGCGATTATTATCCACCTCTGATATCTTCCCTGTTGTCATTGGAATATTCTCTTTTAGTCTCAAATTGTGTCCCTCCTCTTCGAATTCCTCTGGATCCCCCTCTTCATCGTTGTCTCATTATGACATAACAAACCCATATACTTCTCCATCCATAGACACAACTAAATCTATATGATCAAAACCCATTTCTGAGTTATAACTTGTGTATTTCTCTACCGAATCCATCGTCAAAGGCTCCTCCACCAAACACAAGGAGACTATCATGCCATTAACCATCATTCTTCTAAACATTTGGATCACTTGTTGCATGCTAGTATAGATTAGCAATTTTGCATATTCCAAACATGGCATATATGTAGTTTCCTCAACTCATTTAACCAGATCTCTGACACTAGCCACCACTTTTTGGAAACACTTGCCATTCCACATATGTAACGGGATCCCGTAACATCTAATCCACACCCTTCTGGCCACCACCATAACATCCGGGGTCCATGGTTGTAGTGAAGAAAACCATTCCCCTAGCCAACCTTCATGTCCCTTAATCATCTCCTATATGTCCTCCTCTTCATCACACATCAATAGTACAAGGTCATCACCCAAGTAGAGAATGCAAATCAACTTGAATCCCTGAAAGTTCTTCAGTCTAAGTGGACCGACTATCTTCCCAGCTAGAATTTTTGATATCCATTCCATGTTTGTTATTTCCATCGTCAAGTTCCACCCTTTCTAGTTAGTAGTTCATTTCTTGTAGTAATTTTCATGTCACCTTATTCTTTTGTCATGGTTAACATGTTGTAATGTCTCCCTAGCCTTTGATGTTTTGCCTTTGTCTTTTCCATATTTATAAGTCTCTACCATTAGTTGTTTTCCATATGCCTTATCTATATCCCTTACCTTTTTTTGTTCCTCCATTTTCCTTACTGTTGCGGGTTGTATCATGTATTTCTACAAATGTTGTGGTCCTTGTTCCTCAGTTCTTCTGTTGAACTTTGGTGCATTGACTTGCATTTTCATATTTCCAATCAAAATACAATGCAAATGCCTCTCCAACCTCACAATGTCATTTACCCCCCAAAACCTCACAAAGCCATATCTCCATCCTTTCTTACTTCTCTTTGGAATGATAAAGACCTCATTAACATGTCCCCATCTATTGAACACCTTCCATAAGTCTTTTTTCCCAAAAGCATTAGGAAAGTGTGAGAAGTAAAAAGTTGTAAGTTCCACCTTGGGCTTACGAGATTTGGATTTCACCATCAACCACTCACCTTCTCCCTTTCAATCACCCCCATCCCCCTTACCATCACTCCCTCTCAGTGTTTCCCTCCCCTTCTCTCTCAACATTGTTTTTCTTCTGCTTTGATACATGTTTGTTACACACAAGAGATGAAGTGGTTAGCTAGTGATCCAGGGACTATTGCTAGTTCAAAAAAGTTGGTCTCAATCTCTTCACATGCTTGATGGTGGGGTTACTACTAACTTGTAGTGCTATGGTATTGTTTGTAAGGGTAGGTACCCCTTGTACCTATATCCTCTTACTTAATGAAATATTTCTTTTTCTTTGCGGATAAAAAAATGCCTCCCCAATCTTTAAGAGTGTGTGCAAGTGAGTGAGTGATTAAGATACTAAGTCATTTACATAAGAAATATTCAAATAAAGATTTGAGTATTCAAATGTTGATGCCATGGTTATGCCCGTCAACAAAATTCACCTTAAAGTTTGCATTTGTTTTGGTTGTATTGTTTGTCTATCATAGTGTCATTATGGACATAGTAGCTTGAATTCACGACCTTTCTTCATTTTCTTCTTCTTTCACTACCAAATCAATTTTATATATAACTCCTTAGATATTTTTCTTCTTATTCTTTATATTCTTGATGTATATTTCTGTTGGCTGTTCCAATATCGTTTTCTTAGTTTGATTCAGATATCATCACTCTGTAGCAGTATAGTTAGTTTTCATTTTTAATTGAAATAGTCTATTAATTAGGATTTTAGTTAGATTGGATTGTTTCATAAGATGTTCTTCTTGCTTTCAGACGTTAGAAATTCTTACTTACTTATTGGCTTCATTCCTATATTTTGGAACTAAAAATGTTAGAAATTCTTAACAAAAGAAACTTATTTTTAATGGAAAAACACTTATCATTCGCTGTAGAAATATCTACAGGCATTTAGATATTTTGTCAATTTCATTTTATAATTATTATCATCGTTATTGCATTCCTTCTTTTCTATGGTGAAACGAAGTCACGTATTCTCTTTTGTATTCTTGTTGTCTACTTGGGAAATTGTCTTGATTACTCGATGATTATTATTTTTTCTGGAAAAAAGAAGGGATTAATTTCGAATCCAATTAAAACTTTAAATTAAAATATTCATCATTGCCACTTGTGTGTACTTTCAGTGATATACTATAATATTCCTAAATTCTCCTTAAAATTGAGAGACGTAGGTTGCATTCATTGGTCCGTAATTATTCATGTCTAAACTTTCTTTCCTTTTTTATGAATTAGGATGTTTTCCAATGGACAATTAAAGATCCCTTCGACATATAAAAATCCGTATGGTGAGTTTAACCTCTTTTAGTAAAGGTTTTTTTCCCATATGTACAGGTTTTCAAATTTGAGTAAGGTATATAATTGTATTAAATGTTTGATGAAATTTTTTTATTATTTATAATATTTTTTATCGTTCATAATAGTCTTATCAAATTCAAATATGATTGTCTCAACATAATTTAGAGATTAATCAAGTATCTATAATTCGAATTGCATCAAACTTTATTTTGTTTGATGTCTACACTACTCTTTCATCAAATATTAAATACACTTTATGGATTACGACACCATTTGTTTATTGCATGATTCTTTATATTAAGGAGCAATCACTTGCTTTCTTGGAGTATTCTCTTGTAAAGCAGCGTAATCTTTTCTACACAATCACAACGAAGGATCTTGCAATGGAGATTATAGTATTGGAAGGCATTTGGCGCTATCACATCTATCTAGCAACCTACGATGATTTATTATTATGGCATACAGCTAGGAATCTCAATTTAGACACAATAATGCTGTTCCTTAGTTAACCTAGGATCTCAATTATTGCTAGGGGTGCCCCTGTTACAAAATTAGGAAGGCAAAAACAAAACCCTACAATATAACAATTAACAAAGATAAAGAATCATTAAGGCACCGAGCACACTCATTGCACATTTAAGAATATTAATGTATAGGATTAGAACGTGATAAAATTAAATCCTCAATATAATGGTTTTTTCTTTCTCTTCACTAGGTTCTAAACTATATAGAAATCTTTTTAGTGATAGACAAATTGAGGGACAGAGAGAAAGAAAGGTACACAGCTAGCTGTGTGCATCTTATTTCACACATGATTTTGTCAACCTAACGTATCTAAAGTATGTGTAACCTGATCTACATATATGCCAAAGTCATGCAGCTTTTAACCCCACCCTCTTAACAAAAACAAGTACAAAGGCTATCATCTGAATTCTGGGTCCTATGTGCACACTTGTGATCAGCCAGCTAGCTAACTTGGGTAGTCCCACCATATTATATAATTTTTTTTTGGGGAATATATATTTTTAAAGCTATTTTAATTGTTAAAGATTCTTTGTCCAGGTGATAGAATCATTCTTGGATCAAACTGGTGTTTTCTTTCTACAAAAGTCCTCCATTTAGGGCCAAAATGGTTTGCCCAATCTTCTTGTGTGCGATAGTGGGGAAGATATTGCTTAACCTTGATCCCAGCAACGTTACAAAATTGTAGAATTTCTTTATTTTGAGCATCATAGGCCTTCCAATTATCAAACCCACTTGAATGCAAAAATCCAACTGTGTAGAAGATATCCTCGTCGGGTATTGATGCTGACATCCTATTGTCCCACCTGATTTTTTTATTTTTTTTTTACAATTTTAATGGAAAAGAAGTGAGTGAAGAGAAGAATTGTACATCTGATAATAACGGCAATTCTATTTAAATTGGTACGAATAACCCTTTTATGAAGAAAATGTTGTGAATGACTTTTCAAACATTCAAAAAAGGAAATAAGTAATTGATGGAGATTGAGAAAAACAAAAATTCATTTTAAGAGAAAGAATTTGTTTTAGGAAAGAGAAATTTCACTTTCATGAATTTAAATGAAAATAGTGGTATATATAGTTTTCGTACCAATTAACATTTTTCCTAATGATAACAACATAAGTTGAGATTAGTTAGTTAAGCTCAATTACTTGTTTCTATTCATGGGGTAAACCAAGACAGGTCCTGTGGTGATGTTTCGTTTAAGGATGATATTCTTGAACACGCCCGAGTCAAATTCCATGATTTGAGATTTCGGTATAAACAAATTAAGCCACGGGTGAGGAACATCCCATAGTCCTTGTGACTGTAGCTTCAACTCTCCACTTCGGACTCTATTCAAGAACTCAAAATATGAGACATCTTTTTCATAGTAAAATCCAGGGATATAGCTCAATCCTTGTAGTAAAACTTGGAGTTCCTACACAACATGAAAAATGAGAATATTACTTACAATATTGATTATTAAAACTTATACTAGAAAAAAGATTGAAAATATAACAACTTATAGTAAAACAAATATTAAAAATAGGAAAAAAAAATTATGTGTTAATAATATAAAATAATTTTATATGATCATTTAATTATAACTCATTAAATACGATAAATTTATTAATTTTTATATTATTAGTTATTTTAAAAGTCATATTAATGATAATTTGTGATTATATAATAACAATTAAACTCTCTTTTTTCACAACAAAATCATAATATTATCATTAAACTCTTAAAAATATAACAAGATTGAGTGTGACAAAGGGTTATTATATAAGGTGAGATCAAAACATTAAAAGAAAAAATAGAAGAAACATCATCAAGGCAAATGCACATGAATGGAGATGGTACCTTGTCCACATTGTTTTCATTTTGGCCATCATAATATTTGGCAACTTCTAGGCAATAGAGGACGCTGTGTTTAGTTACTAGCGAAATTATTCGGGCATGGTCGGCTAAAGGGAAGAAAGAAGATCTCCAATTATTTATGGGTCCTTGGTGCATTAGCAGCAATCCTTCCAAATAATCCAGTGAAACATTTTGTTTCCTTCCAGTGACAGATATTAGTTGTTCCTGGTCTTTGGTAAAAGCAGAAAAGTCATTGTACAAAAGTCTCACCCATTTAACCTGCCAACAAAAATTCACCATTAGTTCATACAATCAACTCATTAACTCATAATGAAAAACAATAATGAACGCATGATTATGTATGTATGGCTTATGCAACGAGTCCCATCAAATAGAAGGATAAAGTTAAATAATTAAGGTACTAAAATTCAAATGAATCATTTATGTATACACCTATACTTGTTAGTATTTTCTAATAGTTGTTGGTTGGGGTTAATACGAGCCTTTTTATTGGCTTAATTGCTAAGGTCTCAAAGGGTTACTGTATATTAATTTCAAAATTAAGACTTATGAAAATATGATATATATTTTTCCAACACACATTTTAATATAACTCCTCTCGTTTTCATTTGTACATGTGTCTTTCATGGATGACTAATATGCACTGACACAATGTGAAACGTATGTGTGTGTATATGGGTGCCAAGAAAAATGATGACATGAAGCTTTCAGGACAACGACATTTGATGCTTCCGCAAAGCTTGGTGGTTGAATTAATAATGTAACATATTTAGAAATTTGCGTTACTATATGAGAGATGTTGGAGGAAGAAGCAACAAGACAAGTCCTAGTCAATTCCGAAGATTTTAAACGTACCCTCTTCGGAGCTGGCGCAAGAGCAATTCTTGCCCTTGTTATAATTCCAAATTGTCCTAAGCCTCCAAGAACCGCGTGAAACAACTCCGAATTCGTCTGCTGAGAGCAAGTCACAAATTCTCCCTTTCCTGAACCAAACCAAAATTTGATTAAAACACAAATAAATAATAGTAATATATATATATATATATATATATATATATATATATATATATATATATATATATATATATATATATATATAATTGCATGCATGCACACATATTCATTAACAAACACTTGAGTAAATTAAAATTCAGCAGCCCGTTTATTTTTAATAAAAAGAATTGACCAAAATAAGACCATGGACCAATATTAATAAGAAAACAATTAATCAAGAATTGGAGTCTATGAGTCTATGACTGCCCGTGTGAACTGATTCCATGATTAAGAATTTTTCAAACACGTACGGGACCACGTGGAAAACGCTTGCTAACATTCGCCAAAATTTTAGACAAAGACTCGTTTATCAACCATTAATTCGGCGTTACATTAAATATATATAAAATAGAATCAAGTTTCCTAATCAAAAGAACAAGTTTATAAAACAAGATTTCATAAAATTTCAATCGCAATCACAGTCTGATGCATTAAAATATGAATTGAATAAACGCCACTATAACCGCTGTTGCAATGAAGTTCTGAAAACGGCACGTTGGTGTTGCCACAAATAGAGTCGTGATGAACCATAATTTAATTCAGCAAATTTAATTTTTTTCACGCAACTAATATTAACAATTATTCTAATTAATTTCTTTTCCCTTTCCATCTCCCGCTTTCCTTCCATTCCAAGTTGTCCAATGGCCAATTTCCATAATATTAAAACCCTGATCAATTAAATTAACATGGTTGTTAAAGTACACCTAAAAATCCAAGAGTCTACTTGATACTAAGCCAACAATTGAACGAGTTTGACAAGGGAGTTATTGTAGTACCAAAATCCTTGAATTTTCAAAAGTAGGGTAAAACTAGCTTATAAATTAACATAAAATTGAAGCTTACAAGTTATAAACTATTGGATATTGGAAGCTAAAAAACTAAAAACATGTAAGTTAACTGGTTGAATGGAAAGTTTTCTTACCGGTGATTACGTCCATTTCCCGGACAGTGGTGATTTGAGGACCATAGCGGAATGTCTGGCCACTGATGCCAGCATTGGAGAGAGTCCCTCCCAGCGTCAAGTACAAGTAATCAGTCCAGGACATAGGTGCAAGTCCATGCTCGAGCGTGGCGTGTAGCACATCGATCCACAACTGTTCCCCTCCAACATCCGCATAATAGTAGTAACCATTCTTATTATTAGGGTCCACACTACTCACAACCCTTATCCCCACTCCATTCCCTCTCTCTCTGAACCCCGCCATGTCCACCACCACCCCCTCACGTGCCATCGCCTGGCCCCTTGTCGAGTGCCCTTGCCCCCTCGCCGCAATCTTGAAGGGGACAGAGCCGTTGTACGACAGCTTGATCAGCCTCGCGATGTCGCTCGCTGAGGCTGGGTGGAAGACTGCCAAGGGAACCTCGCGGACGAGGTTCCCGTAGTCCCTGGAGGCCCTCCCCTGGAGGGCCTCTGGGTCGTCACGGAGCTTGCAGAAGATGGTGTCGTCGAGGGAGACGGAGGCGAGTTCCGGAGTCAGCGACAGGGCCTTCGTCCATTGGGAGGTTTTGCCCACTGTGGAGATCAAACGTGTTATGGTTATGAACAGGAGGATGAAGTATGTGGGAGAAGGGTAGTTCTCAGCAACCATTTTTTTTTTTGTTGGTTTGGAGAGAATAAGAGGATGAGAGAAGATAATAGAATGAGAGAAGAGAGAGTGCTTTGTTGTTTCTAGGGTGGATGGATTGATTTGGTTGTTGGTGTTTGTGTGTTGTAGTGGGGAAAGGAGGTGGAGGAGGTAGGGGCTATATATAGAATGGAAGAGGACTTTAATTTGCATGATAAAGGAGGATATAGAAAATATTTAATTTGAGAAAAACATGTAGAGATAGAAAGAGAGAATGGGAAGGTTTAATAATGATAAGGAAGAAAAAATAAGGGATTTTGTTGTAATTGTTATTTTAATAGAGTTTTTAAATAATAATTGATTATTTGATTCCTTTATAGTTTTGTGTGAGTCAAATAGTGATTTCCTTTATAGCAAGAACATAAAAAAATAATAAATAACAAATATGATAATTGGTGGGTAAAAAATAACAAAGCAGGGATTATTTTTGATTTAATGTTGAATTGAAGTGAAGATGTTTTTCTTAGTTATTGTTTGATTTTTATATTAAAAAGTATATTTATCATTGATGAGAAGGAAAAAAGAAAAATTAAAAAATAATAATACTTTACACATTTTTAAATACTCGCACACATTTGTTTTTGATAAATTAATTAAACAGAGGAGAGAGAAATTTAAATATGTTTAATTACGTAATTCCCTCGCTTTATTTATTTTCACCAGGATGGTTATAGAAGTAGTCCCACGATATGAAGGTGAGAAAAAAATATTCAAAATGCAAATTGTACATTGTGCAAAGGGAGGGATGCTAAATGTCAAATTCAAAGATACGATGGAACCATTGTAGAGATTGTATTTGGCCCTCCTTCTGAAACGTCATGAAGTATTTGTGTAAAGCAATTAAATTGAGCAGCTAGAAAGTAAAATAAATTTAATGAAGCAATTAATGAAGTGTTAGGCCTTCCAAACGGTACTTGCTTTCTGTGATTGTGTTGGTGTGTCATCATCGTAACCACAGATTCTCAGCAATAAAATCCACAAGGTTCTCCATTGTTGGGCCTTCACGTAGTAAAAATAAAAGATTGCAATTGAACTGGGGCCGTTGGATTCCTATCTCAGGGTCAAACATTGGTCAAATTTTATCAATTCATATGTTTACATTTTTACATGTCAAATGCCAGTAACTATAGAATATTGATAAAAAAAAAATTAAAAGAATTTTTTTATTAAAATATATAAAATTATGTTGTTTTTTATTTTTTTATGTTATCTTATAATTTTTTTTTCTTGTAATTCTTTGACAATACCCTGATGATATTGGTTAACAAAATTCTTTTTATATTAGCAATTGAAGTTTCCAATTTCGTGAATTAAAAGGAGAGAGTAAAAACTCGGGTAATTATCAAAAGGATCTCTCAAGATTTTCTTTCTGGGACCATAGGACTTATCCTTGGATCAACCTATATTGCATTAACTTTTCCAATTCACGGAAGGGTAACGTTGATGGTAACCAATGTTTTCAGACTTGGATGGTCATTGAACTGGGGAAGATATTGGTTCAAAAGTTAATAGCTCAATCGAAGTGGAATTGATTTTAATAATATATATATAATATTTTAATATAATATTTCAGAAACCTAGTATGCATATATTAATAATAATAAAAAGTAAACTTCACTTAAAAATGTCATATAAGTTATAATAATTTAAAAAAAAAAACTAAAATGACGTCATTTTAATTTTTTTTTTTAAATTTCAAGTGAAATCAATTAACCTACTGTATTTACTAGTTTTGGATCGATTCAACAATTTTGAACCGATTTAAGAACGTATCAATTTTTAGAAAATGTTGAACTAAATATTTGACTAGTTTCCGATCAGACTGGTTGATCCGGTCCGGTTTCAAGACAATGATGGGAACTAAGGGAGACATCACACCGGATTTTCTTCTGGCCAAGATTTTGTTAGGGAGCCTGACCTATTCCCAAGATATGTAATCAACGAAAATGAAAGCTAACGGTAACATCCAAGAATGTGCCTCTTACATAATAGATAAGCCACAATTTGAATCTCTCTACATGATGACATGATTTTTCTTACCCCAAGATTCAACATGTTCCGAGCCAAACAAAATAAAGATGATAGATATACATGACATTACTAAATTGCTAAGGTGGACAATCAAATACTTAATTAGTAATGGTTACTGACTGAACTACACATAAATTAATTTCCCAATTGTTGTTGCCAAGCCTTACGTGGTGAGTGAACATAAAAGAATGAAAAGCACCTGGCATGCCTTTAATCAGAATCTAGGAAGAAAACAATGGCATGCTATGCGCACGCAAGAGAATCCAGTGAACTGGTTAATAATAATTTAATTTGGCTAGCTTTCACGGGGCCTTCTAGTTGGTGATATATATCTGTATGTATACATGCCAGAATAATTTGAACTATATAAAATATGTGTACCGAATTGTTCTATTAGTGGGGTGCTGGCTAATGAAGCAAATTGCCAAATGCAAATAAAAGGTCCTAGACAAGGACTTTGATTGGGAGGGAAAATTAATTAGAGTAAGAACAAAGGCATTAAAAAAACAATCTTTGACCTATAGATCTCGCTGGTAGGAGGAGCTATCATACACCAAGACCCTCCACCAAGCATGGTTCTGTAGAACATATATTCTACTAATGCTTCAGTTTGAAGATTGTAATCTTTGACAAATACATGTTTTTCATGCATGACTAATAAATGCAAAGGAGAAAAAAATGAATAAAAACGAAGACTTCTTAAATTGCTAGAGGCTCATAATTATTAACCGAAACGGATAGAGCCAATGGAAATTGAAAATTGTTGTATGTAAATTTACGTTGGAGATACTCAAATCCAGGACTTGATATTGAGCAAAATTATGCATACCTTGCCACATGTTCAAACAGCGATAGTTAGGCCTTCTACCTAACGAAACGAGTATCTCCTTATCTCTTCAAAAGGAGGGGAAAAAATGACACCAAGAGGGAAGGAGACAAAGTTTTCTCTTTGTAAAGTAAATTTAGTTGCTCTCAACATATATACCATAACAAAATTTCATGACCTCGTTCTGTAGGTCCACCCTACGTACATGTCTTGGAAATGTTTGGTAAAATTCAAATTCAACTTGGGAATAGAATAGAGATGTAATATGTTGCCACCATCAGCGACTGAGATTGAATATTCGACACTTTTTTCTAGTGTATTATCATAAGCATAAGCATAAGCAATACACTACCCATATGGAGGCCAGTATTCCAATCAATCCCTATAATGGCACTAATAAAGCCATAATCATATTTATACTTTACGGAAAAACTCCCAATTCTTGTTTAAAAAGTTGAAGGTGAGAAATACTAATTTATGATAAAACAAAAAATCTCATATATATTGATATCTGAAAATCATAATATTAGTCCATATTAGATTTTATGTATTAGCCAGACACAATAATTCCTTAAAAATACCAACATAGCCCATTTGTGATAATTTTTTGAAAATTGATATATCTACTATGAAATTTCTCAAGAAAGAATTTACAAATTTATTCAATACAATAGATAATGTTTTATGAATAATAACATGGGATGATAAAATATTGTCTTTCTTTTATTTTGAAATATATTTTAAAATGTATATAAATATAAATATTGTATAATGGTATCGTACAAAATTATTTTATATTGTTAGTCAATTAAAAATGATTGTTTTTATAATTTTTAAAATGATTATTTTAAAAGTTAATAAACTTATCATATTTGTAATTAAATAAAAATATAAAATTATTTTTTTATTAGTGGAATTGAGTCTAGTGAGAAGAATTAGTCTCTCATAACGACCTAAGATTCAAATCTCTATTAGGAGAGGTGCCACGTTTAAGATTCAATCATATAAGAGGAAAATAAAATAAAATAATTTTATATTATTAATTAATTAGAAATCATTATTTATATTATTTTTAATTTGTAAGATAATTATTTTAAAAATTAATAAATTTATTATATATAATAATTAATGATTGAATGAGAATATAAAAATATGTTAAATTATCAGTAGATAAATTTTGTTTTGTGTTAATGTTTAACAACAATAAGACTGTTTATGGTTACATGTATTTGCCAGCATTTGGCGTGCATGAATGCGAGGAAGTTTGTTAAGATATTGGAAATCTTATGGGGATCTAAGCCAGGCAGAACACAGAAGCAATAATCAGATCACGTGGTCCAAGAAACGAACACAAAAAAAAAACAGCTTTTCAATTCCACATACTGCTCCAAACACAAACACCATCGTATCATCGTTCCATGTCACTTTGATTGGCGGATAGTGGCATAAGCAATATTAAGTGCCGTACGTGCATGGAATTTGAGGAAGTACTATGTGACAGAGAGCATAGATGTCTCCTATCTCTGTATTTTCATCCCATCACGTTGTTGTTGGTTGGTTCAACTGAACATTAATGCTTGCTGTCATTTTTATTACTCTTTTTATCATTTTTATTTTTTAAATAAGCTATAATATATTACACTATAATTTGTTTTATATTAAGAAAAAGACCAAGTGTATTATTATTATTATTATTTCACTATCGACACATTGTGTAATGTTTAGTGGAGCTCACACACACTCGCTGTTCAGATGTTTAGTGACATTGTAACAACTAATGATCCAAATCCTCTGAACCGGACACTCCAACCCCAGTTGTTGTTATGACTATCTTTCGATGCTGATTTATTAAAAAAAAGTGGCAATGTGAAGAGCATATTTTATCACTATATACCACACTATGTATCATTTGTCACTCTCATCCCATTAAACAGAATTGATTGATGATGCGTGTTGTCTCAATTATGAAATGATTGACATTTCATCAGTCAATTAACGATCGTTTGTATAAATTCTCATCAGTGTTTATTAA
This sequence comes from Glycine max, assembly GCF_000004515.6. Classification (NCBI taxonomy): domain Eukaryota; kingdom Viridiplantae; phylum Streptophyta; class Magnoliopsida; order Fabales; family Fabaceae; genus Glycine; species Glycine max. The sequence goes on along the minus strand of NC_038251.2, from coordinate 15,395,162 downwards.
ACCATAGTCCCGTTAAAAGACAACCCGTCCCTTTTGATATCATATCCTTTTGAATAACACTACTTAATTAATTTATTAGCATAGTCATACTTCTGAATCAAGGTAAATGGTGTAACTCACATACAATCAATTTATTGGAATTGTATTCGGTCTATAGAAAATTATAACAATTGTTTGGTTGTATAAATACACTCCAAAAAGTGTATAAAAATTCGCATTATTATAGTAACTTACGCGGGAGCATATATATATCCTTGTGCACAAACAAGTACACTATTGTACTCTATTAGGGCAAGTAGACTCGTTTTATTATATAGACAATTAGCTGTCTTTATTTGCCTTTCACGAAACCCTTGATAAGCTCTAGATTGTATGTGCGTTTTGTTTCTTACAACATGAAAGACTATACAAACGTATGTATGCTAGCAGGACCATTTTCTTTAACAAAACACTGTTTATTGTATATCGTCTTACTAAGACGATTATCTTCCTCAATCTAACAAAAATGTTTTCATCTTCTTTTATCTTTTAACAACTTGTTTCCTTTGTTTGTTAAATCAAAATAATTAAGGATCGCGTCATAAATTGTTTTTTGTCCTAACAAATATACAGTAATTAAGGGTCATAAGTCACCATTTGTCCTAACAATAATTAAATTAACATTACATAATGTATATTTTTTTTGGAACCATAATATTTTAGGACAAATTACTATTTTACCCTTATGTTTAATATATTACGACTTGTTTTCTAGTATATCCACTATCTTAAGCTACAAAAATCAACTTTATTCCTCTTTGAACTAAATTAAAGTATATTAATTAAATTTAATATCTTACATTATATTTCAAGTTTCAAATTTCAAAATTACAAATTCGCCCCTTAGATTTTGAATTTTCATTTTAACTATCAAAACTAGTACAAATAAAATCCTTCTACTAAAATTTCCCCAAAGATTAATATTTAACTGTAAATGGATTTTAATTACTTTTAAATATTTAATCCCACAATGATTAGGATTTTAAAATCAATTTGGCTTTGTTTTGGATTAAACTGACGTTTTATGATGCCCTTTAAGCTTAATCTTTCCCTAGTTAATTACCATTAATTACTTATATTAATGATTTTAATAAATTTTAATCACTTTATAGTGAATAATGTTAGGGAAAACAAAAAATGTTATCACGAGGAAAAATGCAAGTACCACAAACCAAAAGTTAGACCACCATTTTTGCATTCTTTTTGGCTATTGCTTGTGTTCCTTGAAACCAAGAGTGTTCAATATCAAACCAAATCATTTTAAAACACTAAAAAAAATTAACATAACTTTAATGAACTTTTTTTTAAAAATAAAATAAAATGTATACTATACATCTATAAGAAAATATATTTTTTAATATAAGATGAAACCGCAACATAATATTTACATCTGTTGGGATATATAGAGAAATGAATTTTTCTGAATACACAGATTTTCTCGAGTGACTTGATCGCATAGCATGAACAATGTCGTCCAAGGGAGTCTTGGATCCAATTCTGACACATGATTGAGCACAAGTTCTTTAAATATAAAAATAACTATTTATTTGTAGAAAAATATATACTGTGTGTGGCGTGGCGTTTGATTTAACGGGCACTAACTAACGGGGAGGAATATGGTTAGGGGTCGGTTCCCACCTGCCTAACAAGGAGAAACAAGGAACTGCTGCAATGCAAAGTATTCGTATTCATATTGACATTTATATAAATACTCACGGCGTGGCTTCACTAGCCAAGGCAAGCAATGTGTACTGTGTTGGTTGTTAAAAATGACAAATACTATTCACGACTGTTTTAAAAAAATAATAGTACAAAACTGTTTATTTTTTATTTTTAAATAATAAAGAATATTTAACAAGAAACATCAAATATATTTTCAATTATTCGTAACCGATTTCTTCTTTCTTTCTAAAAACAAGATATTCTCATAACTAAAAGTCATGAGATATTAGTAGAAAAAATGTTTTTAATAAAATCTATGTAAAAAGCATGGTGACATACTCATTAATAAATAAAGATAGTTAACATTAGTTTTTTAAAAATCAATGTTATGTTTTGATATTACCTCGATTTTTATTAAAATTGATGTTGTTTGATGGTTAATAACATTGGTTTTTCAAAAACCAATGTTAACCTCAAAACATAACATCGCTTTTAGAAAAACCAGTGTTGTGTTTTTTACAAATTCATAACCTCTTTTATTCATTTGTTCTTGTGCTCACTTGCTCACTCACTCATTCAACCCTCAACCCTCCTTCGTGATTGCAAGGAACCCTCAACCCTCTTCTGCGACTTCAAATCCTTCGATAGTGTTGTTGTTCCATTGCGAGTCTATGACCACTAACACTAACACATGTTGTAGCTTTGGACTACTTGAATAAAATGTAATTGGAAGTCTGTTTTGAGTTTATTATTATAATTTTGGTATTAAAAGTGTTTTTACTCTTGTAGGAGTAGGATTGATGTCATACTTTCTACTTCACTAATAGTTTTTAATGCTCATAGAAGTAGAGATTTCTTTTCCTAAAAATGAGAAAAAATAAGATAAAGCTTAGCAAATTGGGATATCTGAGATACAATCTAAGTTTGAATTTTGTAATTGAATAGATTATTTCTAAAATGAACAATCACAATATACAAAACTAGCTCATGTTGAAAATGGTGTGTAACTTTTCAAAGTTTGAAAGAAGCACAAGATCATATATGTTGTGAATTGACATTTTGGCTTATTTTGTTTGACACATAAGACTTTGTAGATAGTTTGCAAGCAATGCCAATTACTTTGTGGGTATTGTCAAGACATCAACTGAATTGATTTCCAGATGGTAAAAAAATAGTATGATTCTCTGAGGACCATCCACTTGTTTGTTATACATTGCATGTCCATGTAAACACACATCGAACTCTTTATGTTTGCTAACTTACATTCTTCTTGCAAACCAAGGAGCTAAACTCATATGTGGCATTGAGAAAAATGTAAGTTCATATTTCTTCCATTTCTGCCTTTGACACACGATTGTTTCTTTTGAAGGTTATTGAACAAATCAGATTGTCAATACCAATTTTTTGGCTTTCTTTCTTTCCTTAAGCTCTAGGGTTTCGGGTCAAGGTTTTTTTGTTTCCCCTGTTTTTGAATCTTAACACCACTGTTGTATGTAAAATTGACTAGAGCTATGTAGGTTATTGGGAGATTTGGGGTTAGATATTGTTCTCTGATTTCCCCCTTTCTGTGTAATTAGAAATAATTAGGTTCTGATAAGGTTTATGCTTTGTGTATTATGTAGTTGTGTCTTTTCTTGACAAGTTATCGCTAAAATTGGATGCTTTATCATATGATTTTAAATGTAATATAAAATATAAATTACTAAAAATTGGGAACATTGAATTTGGCTATTTTTCAAGTATTTTATGTGTGATTGTGATGTATTCTTTGCATATTGGTTTGTGATTGAAGCTTGTGTGGTGCCTGTTGTTTGGTTCTTGTATGCTCAGTGTGATGTTGATTGTGAAGCATATGCTTGTTTTTCCCCTTACTTATGTATGCATTGTTGCTATTATCAAGTTTGAAAGATAAGAGTTTGTTTACTCCCTGTTAATCTTTTGATTTTCTGTTGGCGGCATGGGTCTCGCAATTATGACAGAGACTCCTCTGGATGCAGAGATAAGGAATGAGAAAAAAGGAGAGACAAGGAGAGAAAAAGGGAAAAAGCGAAGGGATAAGGAAAGGGAGAGAAGTAGGGATAAGGATTCAGCAAGAAGTAGGGAAAGGGACAAAGATAGGGAGAAGAGCAAGGACAAGGAGAAGGAATGACATTGTGATGGTGGTGAGATGGAAAGGGACCGTGACGAGTGATGCAATCTTCCTTAGGAAGGGACCAATCACTAGAGCCATGAGCAAGAGACTCCAAGAGGATTGGGCTAGAGCTGCTGAAGAAGGCTCTAGGGTTCTCATGAATCTTAGGGTAGATTTCTGACCCCATGGGTCAAGGTTGGGTCCAATTATCTTTGTACATATTAGATTATGATGTCATTATATTTGGTCCTTGTATTTAGGGCTCCATAATGTAGGTAGGGTACCCTAGAAATATATGTAGAAGCAAGCTTCATGATGATGAATCAAGTTAATTCAAGTAGTTTTAATGATGCCAAAGATGATGAAAAAAAGCCCAAAGAATGATTTCAAGATTGAGTCAACATGTTCAAGATCAAGTTTAATTTCAAGTTTCATGAGAAGAAATAAAAAAGATTCAAGAATCAAGGGAAGTTTGATTTCATGATTCAAGAGAAGATGAATTCAAGATTCAAGAGAAGAAATCAAGAAGACTTCACAAGGGAAGTATTGAAAAGATTTTTCAGAAAACAAACATAGCACAGTTTTGTTTTTCAAAAAAGTTTTTCTCAAAATTTTCTAAGTTACCAGAGTTTTTACTCTCTGGTAATCGATTACCAGTTTCCTGTAATCGATTACCAGTGGCAAAGTTTGATTTCAAAAGCTTTTAACTGAATTTGCAACGTTCCAATTTATTTTTAAATGGTGTAATCGATTACAATATATTGGTAATCGATTACCAGTATATCTGAATATTGAAATTCAAATTCAATTGTGAAGAGTTACATCTTTTCATAAAATGCTTTGTGTAATCGATTACATGGTTTTGGTAATCGATTACTAGTGACAAGTTTTGAATAAAAATCAAGAGATGTAATTCTTCCAATGGTTTTCAGGTTTTTCTCAAGGTTATAACTCTTCCAATGGTTTTTCTTGACCAGACATGAAGAGTCTATAAAAGCAAGACCTTGACTTGCATTTTAATAACTTTTTCATATATTCTTTTACAACTTTTGAATCTCTTTGAACATCTTTTTGAACTTCTTCTTCTTCTTCTTCCTTTTCCAAAAGCTTTCTGAGTTTTCTGGTTTCCAAACTTTGTTTTTTCGCAGAAAACAAAAGTGTGCTATATATTTTCATTCTCCTCTCCCTTTGTCAAAAAGAATTTGCCAAGGACTAACCGCCTGAATTCTTTTTGTGTCTCTCTTCTCCCTTTTCCAAAAGAACGAAGGACTAACCGCCTGGATTCTTTTGTGTTTCCTTTCTCCCTTGTCAAAGAATTCAAAACGACATAGTCTGAGAATTCTTTTGATTCTTCCCTTTCCCTTAAACAAAAGATTTCAAAGCACTAACCACCTGAGATATCTTTTGTTTCCCCTTCACAATGTTTCAAAGGACTAACCGTCTGAGAACTTTGTCTTAACACATTGGAGGGTACATCCTTTGTGGCACAAGTAGAGGGTACATCTACTTGGGTTGTTGTGACTGAGAACAAGAGAGGGTACATCTCTTGTGGATCAATTCAAGTGAAGGGTACATCCACTTGGTTGTTCAAAGAGAACAAAGGAGGGTACATCCCTTGTGGATATTTGCTTGTAAAGGATTTTATAAGGTTGAAAAGAAATCTCAAGGATCGCAGGTCGCTTGGGGACTGGATGTAGGCACGGGTTGTTGCCAAACTAGTATAAAACTCTTGTGTTTGTCTTCTTCTTCCCTACACTCTTTAATTTCCGTTGTGCACTTTAATTATCGCTTTTACTTTTGGTTAAGTTTCTATTTTTGTTCTTTACTTTCTTAACTTTGTAGTAAAAGCCTAATTGAATCTAGTAACATTAAGAAGGATAAGTTTTTTTTTAATTAGTAAAGGTTCACTAATAATTAATTCAACCCCCCCTTCTTAATTATTCCGAGGCCACTTTATCCAACAATATAGAATTTTTCAGTCCTTGTATTTTAGGGCACCTGGACTAGTTTGTATTAGGGGTAGTTTTGTAATTTCACATGCACTAAGTGAATATTTGATGTGTGCTAGGAAATAAATTTAATTGAATTGGTAGAAGCCCAATCCAATTAAATTTTAGAGGGGGAGGTGAGCATTTATTTACTACACCTCATTGCCACATTATATAGCCACACTTTGTGCATGTCCTTCATGCTTTACATGTCTCGTGACACCTAAGTACACTTAGTGGAGAATCTTAGAATTGATCTTGGATAAGTGGACCGAACCATGACTGAAATTCACTAATCATAATTAGTGAAATTATGGCTCCAAAATCTGGCTCCACAAATTCAATTTCAAATTCAAGTGAAATTTGAATTGAAATTCAAAGTTCCCTCCAATTTAGTGTGACACTTAGGTTATAAACAGAGGTCATGTGTGTACATTTTTTTCAACTTTGATCATTTGAGAATTACACTTCAAAGTTCAGACCTCTTTTGAGGCACAAATTTTGTGCTTTCTCTCTCCTTCTCCCTCCATTCTTCTTCTCCTACCTTCAAGCTCTTATCCATGGCTTCCTATGGTGGTGAGCTTCTTCTTGACTCATCTTCTCCTTGAAGTGGCGTCTCCTCTCAACTCTTCTTCTTCTCAATTCCACTGTCATTAAAATTCAAGAAGCAAAGGACTCCATTGATGAAGAAGATCCAAGGCCTACAAGCTCCAATGGAGCTTACATCAACAAGGACTACCACCATAGAGATCGACATAAGGATCATGGTGAGAGAAGGGAAAGGACAAAGAATAGAGATTACGATGATTATCACAAATGTCGTGACTTTGACAGGTATAATGTTGGGAATTCTATTTTGTTTTATAAAATAAAAGGGTTGGTGAATATGCGAGTGGAATAGAACCAGTATAATGTTATGAAAGCATGTGGAATAATGAAATAGTTTAAATTGATAACTAAAAATCCATTTTATTTCAGTTCAGGTACATCCTTAATCCTTAATAATTTAAATGTGAGTAAATAATTCAATTAGAATACCTTAATATGGCCAAATGATGGGGACGTCTATCATTATTTCAAATATTATAGGTGACAAGGCACCCCTTTATACTCCTTGATCATTTCAAAACATCTTGTTTTAAGAATTTTGTTAAATGTGGTTGTGTTTTACTTTAATTATTGACTGACACAAGTTCTTGGCTTGAAAAGTAGCATCCATTGTTTGAATAACTAATTTAATTTACTTGCAGCAAAAGGACTAGTGGTTTTGATATGGCTCCCCTTATGTCTGTTATGTTGGTCGATGCTTCTACTATTATAGGTACATCTACTCATGTATATATTATGCAATTTTTAATATCAACTACTTTTTCTCTTTGTTTGTCCTAGTATGGAAAATTCATATCAAATTGCATGATGTTAGCTTGGTAAGCTTTGTTTAGTCATTATATGAATATATAGCCTTTGAGGACTGGCTTCCCATGGTGTGTAATTTTGTCATTCTTTTTACTTAGTTATATAATTCTAGAACTAAAAGATGCTTTAGTTTTTTGTCTTGTGTTTGGTGTTTGTTTGTTTTGTTTCTATGTCTTGTCATATGTTCTAAGAAGGCAATGTTGGCCTACTAGCCTCATTGTGCTGACAATGGGCAAAGTGCAAAGGAGTAAACAAGGTGGTTCCTTTAGCTACAATGGAGTGTCCAGAACAGAAGTAACAACTTGGTAAGGGCAAAGTGCATTCATTTTCCTATGATTGCATTAACTTTTTCTCATTCAGTCATCCAAACTCACGAGTTTGTTGTGTCTGAAAACTTTGAATTTTCTCTTGCTTTAGACTTGAAACACTAATTAACTATTTAAACTAGTATTTCAAGTCTAAAGCAAGAGAAAATGTGTTATGTTTAAATTTATTTCTTTTGAGGATAATGATTTATGGTAATCACATATTTCATAATTTCAAATTATGTTTCCTTTGGAGTGCTTTGTAACTGCAATTAATAGTACCAATGTTTTCTTTGAGTAATTTAATTTCTTCATGATCTAATGTGACTATGACCCTTTCAGGTCTCTAAAATTAAAGAGGTTGTGCTTCCCAGCTTGCTAACAATAGTTATATTTCAATCAAGCCTTTGTGAGCACATTCAATGGGTTGGTAACTAGCTTGAATGCAAGAATTTTTTTGTAAGTTATGTTTTTGGTCCCGTACGATAGATTTATATTGAAGTGCCAATTACTAGAACTTGTTTTTGACATGACTTGTTGGTGGTAGGTTCTATTCTCCAATTAATCTATTTTTAATCTGAGTTTTATTAGTGATAAATATAGTTGTCTGGTAGATTTGGAAAAAAAATCATAATTTGATATCATGTGTTATTGGATCTAAATTCCCTAAAAGCATTGCATGCGTCATTGGATCATAATTGCATACATGCATACATCCATTAACATTTTTAACTGTTCTTAATTTGTTTGTTTATATATATATATATATAGCTAGGGCTACCTTGTGCTTATTCTTGTTCTTTTAATTACAAAAACATATAAAATATTAATTTTTTTGAAAAAAACATGGATTGGTCTAAAATCGATGTAAAAAATGCATTTACAACATCAATGTTGATATAGAAAGTGCAAAACTCCAATGTTGTATATGACTTTTAATATCGATTTTTTCATAATTGATGTAGAAAACATTCAATGTATATAATTTTTTGTCACATTTTTACACCGGTTTCAGCCAGAATCGATGTAGATAATGATTTTCAACATCAATTTTAAAATATATGTTAAAAATGGTTACTTTCAACGACGGTCGTTGCAACATCAATTCTAAGAATCGATATTGACACGCCTTCAGAACCAATGTTAAAGTCCTCTTACGTAGTAGTGAGATTAATATTCCAAAGTATAAAGATCAATGGAAGTAGATTTCCACATGTACAATTAAGAAATTCAGTTTTTTACCAATTATGTTAGATCTAGTTCTCTAATAGATTTTTTTAATGATTAAACTAGATGTATGATCTTAATGATGATGGGCAAGTGATTTAAAGATACTCATCAAATAACTAATATATTTTATTAAATTATTCTAGTTATTGAAAAATATATTAGATAATTTGTTATGATTAATAAAGATTGGTTTATTAATATATATATATATATATATATATATATATATATATATATATATATATATATATATATATATATTTCAATAATGTTTTGGAAACACTTTCATTTGCCTATAGGAGAAGGCGAGTGGAGTTCGCAAACAGCACAAATACATTGCACATAAGTTGTTTAAGAGAGAATTGATTAGGCTGGGAAAAGCACTGCTCAATAAAATATAGTCCAAAGATTTCCTTAGGTTAATAATGCTTTCTAAAGTGATATCACGTCTAGCATTAGCTTCAGAGCCGGTTTATAGATGATATCAGGTCTCTTCTAAACTTTTTTGTCGCTTGGCACACAATGAAAGAAGAGTAATTAATGTGCATGTACCAAAACCAAAACAGGTTAAAAGAAATGGTGTATTGCTGGCCAATAATACACCATGTAATCATTAGCGCTCAATACATATCACTCTGTCTACTTTTTTTGAACACTATGATTGTAACGGACAAGTTGGGTAGCCCTTGAAGCAAGCACGACTGGGACTGACAAAGTGACAATATGCTTCCAACCCTTTACAATCCGATAAGTTGTAATTCTTGCAACAAATTAATGAAGCCATTATGTTATTGGCCATTGTATGTTTGCTATGAAATTTTATTAGGGGCAGTTCCTAGGAAATCATTAATGCATGTAGAGGCATCGTACCGAAAGGGGTCGTTGGAATGTGAAGTTATACCCTCAAAAGATTGTTCTCTCACACAAATATTGTTATAATTCTTATATAATTATCAAATTTTGTTTAATAAAATGTTAACATGAGTTGGGTCTAAAAGAAAGGATGTGTTTGCATAAAGTGGCAATTAATAAATTGAATGTGTTTATTTTTGTACTTGTTTGTGTTTAGTATAAATACTTCATATGAGGAAGGATATCTATAAGAATTTAGATGTTTATAACTCATTTTTTCCTTAAAGAAAATCAAACTTACAAGATTAGAGTGAAAAAATTATTTATTTTATTTTTATCAAACAAGCTAAGTGTTTTAGTAGTTCTTATGTCGCTATTAGATAATGAGGTTATGGATATAAACATCACCTTCAACACTTGTGTTAATTTCTAACCCGCATTTTCTTCGCTTGCTATGATAGTGCCACATCAATTTTTGCATTTGACAACCATTACAAACTATCCGTGTGAGATCAATATGTCAATGCAACATCAGTTTAACACAGTTCATGTTATGAAAATATGATAGAAAATTGATGATATACATTAATGAAGGATCCGATTGTTACAGAAAAATACTTAGGAGCTAATTATAAGTTTATAACACAATTGGAAATGGATGTACAAAAATTATACGATCATATAATACTTTAGCTATGAAAAGTAAAATTAAACATATATCTCTTATTTATCTTGTTGTACACATTTCTACATTCAGACTTAGAAAATGATTAAGCTGAGAGTTTAGTTTGGATTCATCTATTATAGGATCATTTAATCACATGAGCTTATATTTAAAAGTTTATTAAAACATTAAAACTCTTCGTTTGAACGTATGCTTCATTATATTGTTCTATCCTCTTATTTCGTGATTATATATACTTCCCTTTCAATGTGAATGATGAGTTTGTTAGAGAGCAAATTAACATAAAGGAACTACCTAATAATTTATTTTCTTCTTTTCTTTCAACATTTAATTTCTTCTTGAGTTAATTTTGAACGTTAAATTGTCAGTTTTCAGGTTGTAGAAGATGAAGTGAAATTTAGAACATGTACACTCGTACTACGTGGCTTTGGAACTTAATGATCTTAATTTTAATTTATCTTAGGAAGTTTAAAGCCATCAAAATTGGTTACATCGACAAAGAGGAAAAAAAAAGACTCTTAGAGGCTCGTTTATATTAAAATGGGTTAAATAATATATATATATATATATATATATATATATATATATATATATATATATATATATATATATATATAAAACTATTAAAAGGGAAGACGTTTAAAATAAGAAGAGAGTTCAGTTTTTAAAAAGGAGTTAAATTTTTCTAATAACATAATTGAAAAAAAAATTCTTTCAAGTGATATGTATAAATAATTTTAGATGTATCAATTTTGGGGAAAATAATTTTTTAAATTTTCTTAAAAAATAAGAAAATCTTCATTTTTTATTTTATAAATAAAGTGAACTAAACACATCAGTTAATGTGTATCTTCACAATTTGACTCGAGTGTTTAATTAGAAGTAGTTCAAGTAATATTAGAATTAATATTTTTTAAGTAATATTTTAAATTTGAATTTTGTAAATAAAAAATATAATTAAGAGAAATAAATTTTATTAAAATTGATCAATTAGATTTTTTAATAGATATCGACAAAATTAATAAATAATTTATAAAAACTTAAAATAGTTGATTTTACCCCACACACACACACACACATATATATATATATATATATATATATATATATATATATATATATATATATATATATATATACACACAAGTGGATTGCTAGGAGATAGGAAGTACATAGATGGGTACCATAATCCATGTCTAGATCTTCTTATCTTTCTCTGCCCGTTGGGATGGGCCATTTGTCCGTGGATCCGTGGAGCTGTATTTGTCATGGAAACGTGTCTAACCAGCGTGTAGTTTGTACTTCAATTTCATACTAAAATTATAGTTTAAAGTCTCATAATTAAAAATGATTGATTTTTCATTTTGAGGCTTTTAATTGTTTTTAATTAAAAAAATTTCTTATCATCATTTAATAATGATTTGATATATATAGACATGTTATGTTACATGCCAAGGATCATAGACATTATGACTAAATGCTTGTCATATTATTAAGTGGTAACTGACATTCTTTTAAAAAAATACAAAAAAATTAACAAAATCTTTTAAAAGACTAAGACTATACTAACCATTTTTACAGGAAATAAAAAAATATTTAAGTTTAAAATTTATTCTCACTTTTTTAAATTTCTATATTTATTTAATTCTTAAATATTTTATAAATTAATTATAAAAAAGAGTTACTTTTTTTAAAAAATATAATATCTTTTTATAAAATTTACTTGTTAATGGAAAAATAAAATGTATCACGCTAGTAGTCAATGTGAATCTGAATTATCGGTTTACTGCATGTTTGTTTTTTAGTTCCAAAAGAACGTTTGGAGCCAAATGAAATTTGTAAAAACATTCAAATCCTTTCTTTTACAAAATTGAGTTGATGGATCATTAGATTTAGTTTAAAATTCGCGCACCTTATTTGAACTAGTTAAAATCTAATCATGCACTTAGCCTAGATGCAAGAACCATGTTTGCCAATCTTGTTAAAGTTGATAAGAAATTTAGTCACTAATTTTATTTACCAATTTATAATTTGTCTAAGTGAAATGGATCAATTTGATTTTTTAGTAAGATCTCAAATTCAAGTTTTATAAATAAAAATAAATATAATTAAAAATGAAACTTTACTAAAGTTTATTAGTCAAATTCTTTAACATAGATTAATCATTATTCGATGAATACTTTACATTAATATTATGAGATGGTTAGTCAAATTCTTCAACATAGATTAATCTACTAAAAAGATATAAAATGAGTTAAATGATTAAGGAAAAAGAAAAAATAAAAAAGATCATAAATTCAATTTCTTTCACTAACAAAATTAATATTTGTCAAAAAATGGAAAGAAAAAAAAAACTCACTAATTACATTTTTCAGTTTTTGCCTAGCTAAGCGAAACGTGTTTTTTGCATTAAAAAACATTACTATATATATATCACTTGACACAAAAATCCAAAATCCTCACCATGAATATTCATTTCATTCTTGTTTTGTTGGGGTTAAAGAGATTGGTAACATGTCCGCGTTGTAGAGAAAAAACCTCACTGTATCTCCTTTGGGTTTAATGATCATATCTTTCCAAAGATTCCTTCGTTGTTGTGTAGTCATTTCCCAAGGTAATGCCCATTAGTTAGGAGTCACGGTTTTCCCATTGCCCAGTTCCCTTGCCTAGGCAAGAAGGTGACAACTGAAATCTCCTTAATTGCATCGAGCAACAAATCTCTCCGAAATGACACTAGAGATTTCAAGTTTGATCCAAACGTGATTGTTGTGTTGTTTTTTTCCAGGTGTCTCGTTTTCAAACACAGGCATGCACGATCCCGAAGCAAAAGCATTGTTTTTTAGATCGAATGTTTTTTCTGGTCTTGTCTTCTTCCAATAATGTTCCCAAATGTTCGCATTTATATTAGACATATATATACATTAAAAAAATATTGTTTATCAACCCTCCACGTAATTGTTTTTGAAATAGTTTATGTACTGGAGGAACATGCACTGGACTCACTCAAACTACTTTGATTTGAATTCTACCCTAAAATATAATGCTGTGTAAATAAAGAATTCGTCATCTTAATTATAGTAAGCTACAAACTTATACGTTATTATTTGCAAAACCAGAAAAGTGCCGTTATATTTTTTTTTTCTGGAGAAAAATACTAGACGTTTTATGATATGGTAAGTTTGATTTAATTGTTTTTATGAGTTATGACTTTAAAAGATAAAAAAATGCCAAAATTCAAAATTGATTATTCACTTTGTTGTATTTATATTTATGTTTATGCTTTTATTTTATTCAAAGACTAATTGTTTCCGTCGTATTTTGTACGGATAATAAATATATGAAGGAAGCATTATTTATATATTACTAGAAGGAAACAAGTGTTATCACCAAACAGTTGATGATTTTGGATTTAGAAGAACTTGCAACGTGCGTGGGGCTGAGGAAGAAAATAAGGGATAAGGATGGGCTTACAGATAGTATATTCCAAAATAAAAGGCCGTCATTTGTCTTTCTTATTAATGGTATGATTATTTGTAAAGTGAAAATTAAACGAGAAGAAAGAAAGAAAAAATAATAAGAGAAATTTTTTTAAAAATAGAGTTAGGGATCTTACTGTTTTGTAAAATATTTTCTATTTTGATAAATAAAAAAATAAATTATTAGTGTTATATTTTATTTAAGACTATCTATCTTTAGTAGTCCTATTTGAATTATTTTTTTTTATCATAATAATATTGATATACAATATTCAACAACTTTACGAATAACTATCTTTAGTAATTCCATTTTGAATAATTAATTATTTCTATTAATTTTTTCTTTCAATCACATTTTATCATTTTATCATAAGACTCCAAATCTAATGATAACCATATTTGAATTAAATATAATTATTATATAAAACAAAACTTTTTATTCAATTATTTAAAGTAATTATATATTTTTTACGTAAATTCAAGACTAGTTGGTTAAATTGAAAAACCTCACCTTGAATTGAAATAATCTTTAAGTAAATTAATTTCTTTTTGTTTGAAGTTTTAGAAAAACAGAAGTTTTTAATTAAATGTGTTTTCAAGATCAAGAAATCAAGAATAAGTTAGTGTATGTTTGGTTTCCAATTTCATTGATAAAAAATAATTTTATTAAAGGATCAAGATTCTTACTTTTGCGTTTATTTTATTTTCATTTATAAGATCTGTATTAAAACAAATGCCACAACAATTATACCCGTAAACCCAACACAGCCTTAAATGTTATAAAAAATATTCTTTTATTTTCACGATGGCAATTGCGCAAATAAATCGATTCACATAATACAATTATGTAACAAATTAAATCTTTGAAATTTCAGAGTACCATCAACCCCAAACCGTACCACATCTTGTTCAGTTGTTGTTCTTCACATCTACTATCCGTATTTATGCAGAACCAAGGGCCATGCCCACAACATTGAACACAACATGTGCTAATAACACAATGTCATTATAACATCTCTAACAAAACCCAGAAATACATCTCAACCTCCATCGCAGAATCCAAATTGCCAACAACACTCACGACAACATAGCAACAACCGTACACCATGCATCCTTGCCCAAGACTTCCTTTCAAACCTTATCGGAAATTGTCCACCCAACATCTAAAACTATTGCATGCATCTTACTGCCACAACAGCCAAGACCCATGAAGCCACGTCCACGATAAAATCTGACTCCTAACCTCTGTTCATGAAATCGCCCTGTGCCCCCTAGATTTTGCACTCCCAATAAATATCCATTGCAATTGTATGATCATGACCAATTTTCCCAAAATATATGTCATTGCCACCCCGCCCTTGAACCTCTATTATCACAATCTTTTTCCTTTAAGAGCTGTTTTCAAGACACATGTAATCCAACATTTGTTTTTGAATAAATTACATGTACACTGTCCCTCTAAACTCATATAAGTAAAATAGTTAGTTTTTATCTTTAACTTAAAGTAAATCTAATTAATTTTACTCATATCATTCTTAAAACATCATTTATTTAATTGTAACTTTATTTTCAAAAACTTTATTTTATTTGTGATATTAAATTCAAATTAAGGATATTTTAGAAATAATCTTATTCTTTACTTGATATTAATAAAATTAAATGATTTCAATTAACTTTCTTAATAAATATAAAGTAATTAATTTTGTTTATATATAAATTCAGAAGTAATATATTTTAAGGTTTGGTGAGACTACATAAATTCTTTTTCATTTTTAATGTTTATAACAACTTCTCTCTCTGGTAGAGGGACTCATTATTTCAAACAATTAAGGAAGTTAATATAATGTATAAGGGGCGTTAATTAATGTAATGTTTTACAAATAATTAAAGGAGTTAATATAAAAGTAAAGAAAACATGAAAATTTTGTGTAATCTCATGAAACTTCACGGTGGATGTTAGTGTAACTTACTATTTTTTTTTCTTTCCTTTAATTTTTTTTAAATTTATTTTGAATTTGAAAATGAAAAACTAAAATCAAACCAAAATATATTAATTTCTTCTTCATTATTTTTTATAAAGAAATTAATAAGGAGAGAAAAAAGTTAGAATTTAATGACTAGATAGTACAAAACAGTTTTTATAATATTAAATTATTTTGATTTAATTGCAAAAAAGTCCTTATATTTATTTTAACTCACTAAATTAATCCTCTTATATTTTAATTTACTATTAGAATTTTTTTTCTTTAAATTAACTATTTGAATCTCCATGACTATAATTAAACGTTGCTATAATTAGACGTTGACGGTTAAAAAAAAATATTAATTATCACATATCATTATGTAATCGATAGTTGCCTGTAACATGTCATTAATTAAATAATGACACGTGACCGTTAATATTTTTCCTTAATAATCAACTATCAATTTTTGCTCTAAGAATACAAATAGTCAATTTGA
The DNA here is from genome assembly GCF_000004515.6 of Glycine max. Classification (NCBI taxonomy): domain Eukaryota; kingdom Viridiplantae; phylum Streptophyta; class Magnoliopsida; order Fabales; family Fabaceae; genus Glycine; species Glycine max. The sequence goes on along the minus strand of NC_038251.2, from coordinate 15,378,918 downwards.
ACAAAAAAGAGAGACTCTAGCGGTGAATTAAAATATAAAAGAATCAATTTAGTTAGTTAAAAAAATAAGAAGACTATTTTTATAATTAAGTCAATTATTTTTTATTTTTTAAAATATATAATGAGAATGTCAAATACTAATCATAAAATTGACCATTGATAGCCTAGAGTAGAAGTTAGTTCAAATCACATTCACTGTTTCAGAATATGAGATGTATTTAGTGAGAGTGTGAAATTAGAAAAGTTAAACTCAACGGTGTGATATACACTATAACAAAGTGATGTTGCAAAAAAGATGTGTGTTTGGTTCTACATTACATTGGAAAATTGTTTTTGAATTTATGTTAGATAAATTTTCATATGTTGGATTTTAGTTTAAAGTAGAGTTTAGAATTAATTTTAAGTTCAGAATTGATTCGTATTTTTAAATAATTTTTGTGTTAAATTCAAAATTTTATAGTAAATTTTTCTTTTAATTTAATTTTATGATAAAAATATTTAAATATAAATCATATCACTTCAAATCAATTTTACAAAATTAATTCTATTAAAAATTAATTTTATTAATGTTGATCCAAACACCGACAAATTAAAGTTTACCTTCCAAAGCAATTTTGGATTAAATGATAATACTTTTTTTATTTGGTGATTAGATTTTCATAAACTCTAATTGATTTAAGGACTCTAGAGCGAGGTATGGTTTGATACACATTTTTATTCTTATAGCTTGCGCATATTTGGTAGTCCTATTTAATACTTATTATGCTCATGTTGATAATGGTAAATTGGAGCTTAGAGTAATGAAATGCATATTTGTAGGATATGTTACAAAGAGTTAGTTTATAATTAACAAATGTGTTAAATCTTTTGAGTTCATTATGTTTTGGTAGAAAAAGGAACTTGATAATCTGGCAGGAACGATTGAATCTAGATATGAAAATGTATATATGTTGATATAAATATAGGACTCCAAGTTTAAAGGACCTGGTAATAATCCTTATGATATCTTGGCATGTTCTTTAATTCTTCCCTTTTTGTTTATTTCATCACTACAATTAAAGTACCTTCTGAAAACCATCTAACAATGTTGCTAGGAATTTCAATGATATTTTTTAAACAAATTATAATTTTAATTTCAAATTCATATAATTATTGTATAACTTTTGAAATTTTATGTTTTGATCAATACAATATTGTATATTGTGATAAAATAATTCTTTGTTTAAAGGGTAAATGAGATACAGGTTTTAAATTACAGAGATATTCCCAGTTTTGACCAATCATAAATTCTGAATTTTGGGTCATAAAAGAAAAAGACTAAAATATACATTTAAAAAAAATCAATATTAAACAAAATTATTTATAGTTAAAATATATTTAAAACTATATACTTGTATTCAGTTTAATTTCTTTAGAACGGGTATTCAATTTAATTAATGGAGTTAAATTTTAAATCATTTGAATGTTTAAATAAAACTTCAAAATGAGATATTATTACGAGGAGTATTCCTCATTATTCATTGAGATTATCGAGAGATTTAAAGGCATTTATGTTAGGAATTTTATTGTTTTTAATTATTTAATATTAGGACTTATTATATTATATTGTAACATTTATATTACTTATTTATAATAAATGAGTCAATAAGTAATCTAATTTAGTGAACTTATTAGATTGGAACAAAAAATGGATATAAATTTAATGGGTAGAAATCGATTTAATCCATTAGGAGATAATGAAAACTTTAATATATTTAAAACTTGAATTACAAGTTCGTGATCATTCTTGATCCGATGCGCTTGTTTAATCAAACTCTATAGATTTAAGTATTCTTTAAATCTCTGTCGTCGACCAGCTCCAGATTTTGGTAAGTATAATTATAAAATCAATTCCAGGCATAACATTGTTTTCAAAATAAAAACACACGTTATGAAATCAATTTCTGGAGAATCGATTTCATAACATGTGTAAAAATAACGTAGTTTAGAACTTGATTTCCTAGAAGCTGACATCTCAACATGAACATGAAACTATATTATTTGTGTGTGTAACACCTTCTACCCCACACACATATATGTAATAAACAAAATGTAAATGCAAGACTAATTAAAAGTTCATCAAACACATAGTATATAAAAATATTTTCAAGGTAAAAAGTTCATATTCACTTCTCAAGTATCGAAATGGAACTAGTCCAAATAAGAAAATCAAATTGTATCGACTCAAAACACGGCCGACCAAGTTTATGAAAAGGAATTCAACTAACCGCGGAAATCATAAAACAACTACATTGTTCAAGAAATTATAACATGTGAAATAAAAGCCTTATGCCCCGATGTCACATCTATTAAAGCATTTCCTTGAGAAAGGCTAAACCTCTCCATCTCCAACATGATCATCATCATAGGTCGGCTCACCTAAAATAAAATGACAATTAACCCAAACACAAACACACATCGAGAGTGAGTTATCACATTTTAAAATAAAATACAGATGAACAAAAACATAAGCAAAATACGTTATACAAATATTTATAACATAGTTGAACTTAATACAATCCACGTCACTTCACCATTTTATCATTTAAAGTTATTTTTTAATCACCAATCACATTACACGTGAATCAACACTCGACTCAAGATGTAACAACACTCGCAATTTCATAGTAAACAATTTACATACGTTATGCAACAATTATACTAAGACTCAAACCTATATGTAATGTGGTATCATGTCAATGAACAACAACATGAGGACGCTTAGTAGTACATAACAAAACACACTACACAATGAGTATGTCAGATCACTCTCACTAAGTAAAATCATAAGGTGACCAATCATGGTCACTTTGTTTTGCTAGAATGCTCCAACCAAATAGGATCAACATAGACTTAAAGTAGTACTCAAATCGAGTGTATTGACCCCCAAAGCCTAAACTCCGAAGAATCTGTTAGGGTCTCACCTTCCTGATTCAAGTCAAATCCCTAAAACAACAGACACTACTCATGAATTATACAATATCCACGACTTGACACTTATTTTCAAATTACACTACAATTTAACACTTCATATTTCTAACTTGAAACCCTACACTTTTGTTTTAACACATCATGCATAAACATTTTTCTCAAGATAAACACCAGTCGAATTATTGTATAATTCACAACTAATAATCAAATCCTTTGTCCATAATTTAACATCTCACAAATTAACTAATTACAAAATATACTTAACAAATGGATAAACATGTAATTATAATAATAAAATATATCAAACTTTAAAACTTATAAATATATTTATATGTAACAAATATATATAACGCACCACTATATAAATACATGAAATACTATATATATATATATATATATATATATATATATATATATATATAAAAGTAATTGTATGTATATATATGATTTGAGTGATTAAACGTATTAAAGATATACAAATATATAAAAGTAATAAACATATTGAATATAAAAATAAAAATAAAATATCAATATCTCCAATGAGCTCTCTTGTTTGGGGTCCGGTAATTCCGTTTACCAACTCCACTACGATACACTTCTCCCCAATATGGGATATAGATGGGATAGAACGCAGTTATAAATGGATTGAAATGATCTGCCCAAGGACAACCTTTTTGTATCTTTTGGTGTCAATATATATATATATTAAAAGTAAGAAACATATTGAATATAAAAATAAAAATAAAATATCAATATCTCCAATGAGCTCTCTTGTTTGGGGTCCGGTAATTCCGTTTACCAACTCCACTATGATACACTTCTCCCCAATATGGGATATAGATGGGATAGAATGCAGTTATAAATGGATGGAAATGATCTGCCCAAGGACAACCTTTTTGTATCTTTTGGTGTCAATATATATATATATATATATTCTAAATGCATTCTAATGAAGCCATGAAAATTTACCAATCAGAAACAACAACTTGATTTCGTGCACCGCACTATTATCATGAAAATTAATCACAAATAATTTTTTAGAATTATTTCAAGAATAAAATATAATTTGATAGAATTTATCATTGACAAAAAGGAAAAAAATATTATAAATATTTAAAGAAAATCATACAATAAGAATAGAAAGTGCACACTTTTCTTACAACAAATTCTTCATTACTTAATTCATCAATTAGAAAATGTTCAATTTTGTAGGATTCTCACTCAGCACAAGAATACATCAATTTCACAACAATTTTATATTAGAACACCAATTAGTCTGTCAAACACAATCAATCTGCGATTTAAAACATAAGAATAAAATTACATTTCACAAAACAACCCAAAATAACAGTAAATATTGATCATCTAGAGATCCCTATATATGTTCATTTTAATTTCCAAGCGTGAATAACTCATTCCTTTTCTCGAGTCGCTAAAGTGTTCTTCGTTAACAATGATAGTGTTTTTGATGCTCTCTAGAACTCCTTCGGTGACTCTGTTAGGATTCTTAGCCAGAGAAAAAACTGTTCATGTTTAAAGTTTCTTTATATAGTGAGAAAACTAATGATGTATTTTTTTATTCTTATTTTTATTTAAATGAAAAATCAAAAGACACAGTTGTTATAGTGTGAATTTTTGTTTTACTTATATTATTTGAGTAAATATTTAATTATTTATATTATTTAGGTAAAAAAAAGTCGACCTTGTTACGTACTGATCTCTTTTTTTTTTTTTTACCATAAAAATTGCACAGGGAACGAGTAAAAAAGAAAGAAATGTAAAGAGAAAGACATCATTCTTATGCAAAAATGCTAATCAAGTAGATATGTATCATACCTGAAACCATATTTAATTCCTCACTACTCACTCACTAGAATATAATTTGTTGATAATCCGAATCTTTCTTCAAGAGTATTAGGTTGTTTGAGGTTTTGTTGGAGACTTGGAGGCTGGGTGATTTTTCCCGAACCGGCAGTAGGGGACCGTATTTTTTGAAAAAAAACATTTTTGGAAAATATATTTAAAAGGGGAGTGAATTGCTTAAAACTTTTTTTAAAAAATTACTTAAGTCCGATGTGACATTGCTTATGTCTGTCTCTGCTCTTTAATACAAGTATTCTTTTGCTGTGCAAAAAGAAAAAAGTACACAAACTTAATGAATGATAAACATTTTTTTTACTCTTGGTGGATGTAATTCCAAACTTGTAAGTTTAATTAGGCCTAACAACAAATTATTCAGGGGACTAATAAGATACAGGTGATCAATAGAATATTGAACAGATTTTAGGAAGTTCTCATCAAAACCTTCATACGGAGCTGTAGTTATAATTTTCTTTTTTTATGGCAAAATAAATATGTTTTTATACCTAAGATCATTCGATCCTTGTATTTAATTTTGATTGTAAAGGATCTTTAGTTTGATCGTTATCAGTGGCGACGCTTGATGGCAAGCAACAAGCTAGCTCGCTAGGGTGGCTATATAGTCCAAGCTTCTCCTAAAACATACATACCAAACTATGATGGCCTTGGCATGTGCAATAATTCAGCAGCCAGTCTGACTTTTTGCAACAGCAACTGTGAAACAACTTGATCGAACTGTTTAATAACCAAAACCATGCATTTCGTTTCATTATCAATGGCAGCCAGGCCAGTTTGGGACTATTTGACAAAAATGGGGATTTTGAAGTAAGAGTGCTGCTAGGTACACCCAGCATTAACCATGAAAAGACAGAAATACCCCTTACGGATCAAGTTGATCCGTAAGTCTTTTACGGGTTGATCCGTAAGTCTTTTACGGATCAAGTTGATTTGTAAATTGATTTTTAAGACTTATGAAGGGGAGAAAATAGCAGGGGCAATTTTACCATTTTCAAAGAATGCTGGATGCACCTAGCAACACTCTTGAAGTAAATACATAAATAACTTCTTTTGAGAAGTATTTACATGACAAGGGTTGTTTCATATGTTGCTGGTGCACCTAGCAACACTCTTGAAGTAAATACATAAATAACTTCTTTTGAGAAGTATTTACATGGCAAGGGTTGTTTCATATGTCCATTTTTCCTATAGTAGTATTTTTGACTTTCTATATTAATTATATTTGTAATCGATGAAGAAAATGTTTTTTTTTTTACATTGATTATTTTAGGTAAAAAGTTTTTTGTTTTTTTTTTGCATTGGTAGAAATATTTTAACCAAATTTGACTAAAAGTACATAGACAATTAGGTAAGGACCTTCGGCCTAGTCTAGTGAAGGTTAGTCTAACCTGACATGTTTAGTATAAAAGTCAAATTAAAGATTTTTGAAAAACCTATTTTGATAAAATGGTCCAGTTCTAGCACTAAGAAAAACCTATTAAACCCATCATTGTTGTGCAAACCTCAATGACTCATGTTGATTCCTTGACATCGGGCGTACTTCAAAGCTTGACATCCTCAACTAGTCAGTCACTGGAGAACACCATTCTAGTTGAGAGTGCTCAGTTGAAGGAAACCAATGAGATGTTCACTTATCTGACCCTAACCATCTACCCTTACAGTACTTTCTTGAGCTTAGAATGGATACTAGATGTCCATGTAGTAGAGATTCAGGAGCAAATATGAGATACATATGCATTCTGTTATAGTCTAATATTTTTTTGGGTAAAAGCTGGTAATTTTATTCATATAAAGAATTGGCTAAAACCTATACATCAACATGCTATTAGAAGTGCTTGATGGGAAATATCCTTTTTCTTTTAAAAGGAACAAGATTAACTCATTTTGATGAAAGATTCAATTTGAAAAATGATCAAAGATTGGATACGAGCATAAGATATTGACGCCCTTGCCGAACAATGAGCAACAATATTTGCTGATCTCCTAATGAAACTCACCATTGAGTTTGAAAAATTAGAAAATAAAGATCTACATTGTGCTAAGAGAACATTGAAGTCTGAATTACCAGTGGATCTTTCACAAATTCCATCCACAGCAGATTTGCAATCAAGCTCAAACATAATATTTTGAAGACCAAGTTCATGAGCCCAAAGTAATCCCTGCAATACCTCAGCTTCTCTAGGTTCTGGAGAGCCTTCAAAATGGAGTAATTTCACAGAAACAAAATGGTCCAGTGCGTCTCGGATACAGATGTCTACACTGAATTTGTTTTCATCTATGAAGACCGCAACATCAATGTTGATCTTGAGAAATCCTGGTGGAGGTTTAGTCCAGGAGGAAGGTGGTTTTTGCTGCATAAAATCATGGTCTGTTCTGTTGAGGACACAAGTAGTAGACCATTCGTGGTGAGATTGCAGAGCTAAGTGAAAAGATGTTGTTGGTTGTGGGTTCAAGTTCTCCCATATCCATTGGTTTCACCGATACCAGATACACCATAAGGTCGTGCAAAAGATCTGTTGTTGATCCGGCTTAAGTGATTCCAGCTAGCTGAACACCAGAGTATTAAGGCTTTTTGCACCAAGAACACATCCCGAAAAGATACTTTGAGATGCCAATTTGCTTCAACTTTGAGATGTTCATTCTGCAACATGGACTCCATGAGATTGTGATAAGCTGTGCACACTGAGTATACACCATTATTGCTGAAACTCCAAATTAAATTATCATTAGAGGCAACATTTAAAAAAGGAATGAATTGGATAGCAAGAAAATCAGTTGTATTTAATATTTGTCGTAGCAAATCCAAACGCCAAGATGAATTCTCATGATGAATAAGTGAGGCAACTGTATGATTCTCAAGCCCACTTGGTGTTGGGGTCGTGACATGAGAATTGCTGCCATGTTTGAGCCAAGGTTGATTCCACACGTTTATCAAGTGACCATTTCCTACTCTCCATTTCAAACCATTCTTGATCAATACTTATGAAGCATGAATGCTACGCCAAACATATCTTGGATTATTCCTTAAAGGGGTATCCAAAAATCTTCCATTGAGAAAATATTTTGCTTTGAATGCTACGCCAAGATGAATTCTCATGATGAATAAGTGAGGCAACTGTATGATTCTCAAGCCCACTTGGTGTTGGGGTCGTGACATGAGAATTGCTGCCATGTTTGAGCCAAGGTTGATTCCACACGTTTATCAAGTGACCATTTCCTACTCTCCATTTCAAACCATTCTTGATCAATACTTATGAAGCATGAATGCTACGCCAAACATATCTTGGATTATTCCTTAAAGGGGTATCCAAAAATCTTCCATTGAGAAAATATTTTGCTTTGAATGCTACGCCAAGATGAATTCTCATGATGAATAAGTGAGGCAACTGTATGATTCTCAAGCCCACTTGGTGTTGGGGTCGTGACATGAGAATTGCTGCCATGTTTGAGCCAAGGTTGATTCCACACGTTTATCAAGTGACCATTTCCTACTCTCCATTTCAAACCATTCTTGATCAATACCTATGAAGCATGAATGCTACGCCAAACATATCTTGGATTATTCCTTAAAGGGGTATCCAAAAATCTTCCATTGAGAAAATATTTTGCTTTGAAAACCTTAGTAACTATAGCATCTTCTTTCCAAACATAACTTGGATTATTCCTTAAAGGGGTATCCAAAAATCTTCCATTGTGAAAATATTTTGTTTTTAAAACCTTAGTAATTATAGCATCTTCGTTTGGGGTAAATTTCCATGCTTGCTTCCCTAGCATTGCAAGATTAAATCCATGGAGATGGTGGAAACCTAAGCCAAAATCTTTCTTCATAGTTAATTTCTCCCAGTTGAGCCAATTGATTCCTCTGGATGAGTCACTTTTATTACCCCACTGAAATGAACTCATCATTTTCTGGAGTTGGTCTTCTAAGGAAGCTGGTAACAAGAAAACACTCATGCAATTAGATGGACTAGCGCTTCAGCGTAGGATTTGATAAAAATTTCTTTACCAGCTTTTGATAGATGCTTAGTGTATCAATGGTTGATTCTTTTCCAAAGTATTTCCTTCAAAAAGTCAAATATTAATTTCTTACTTCTTCCTATATTAGAAGGGAGATCAAGATATTTGCCCTTGCCCATCTGATTGGTAACACCCAAAAAAAAGGAGATATGTTGCCTGTGAGGATGAAGGGTGTTGGTGCTAAAGAAATTTTTTTTATTTTTGAAAATTTATGAGTTGACTTGAAACTTTCCCATAAATATCCAAAATATTTTTTTAGTGGATTCCTTCTCATCAACCCTACAAAACAGAAAACAATTATAAGCAAATAAGAGATGTGAGGGGGAAAGGGCCCTCTGCACACCTTGATGCCATAAATATCACCTTTACTCTCTACTTACTTTAAGGATAGATGTAAGACCCTTAGTACATAAAATGAAGAGGTAAGGGATAGTGGATCACCCTATCTAACCCCTCTCATGGGAGAAATAGGTCCTACAGGATCTCCATTGACCTTAATTGAATAATCCACAGTTTCCCTACAAAGCTTTATCTAGTTAATCCTCTTGTTGTGAAATCGCATCTTGGACATCATACTAAGAAGGTAACTCTATTGCACTTTGTCAAAGGCTTTACTGATGTCAATTTTCAAAGCCATTTCACCAATTTTACCTTTAGTCTTGGATCTCATGTGGTGAATAATCTCTAAAGCAATAAGGGCATTATCTAGGATGGAATGCCCTTCAACAAAATTAGATTGCTCCTTGGAAACGCATTTCTCAAGAAAAGGTTTTAAGAGATTTGCAAGAGTTTTGGAAATGAATTTGTAAAGGATATTACGAAAGGAGATGGGTATGGAATCCTTCATGGTTTTTGGGTTGTTTGATTTGGTAATAAGGGCTATGGTAGAGGAATTAATTTGAGAAGGGAAGGTATTATTTTCAAGCTAGAAAGTAGCAGTAGAGAAAATTTCTGGTCCCAACAAGTTCCAGAATTTCTTATAAAAAGTTGGGTTAAGGCCATCAGGTCCAGGGGATTTATTGGAATCCATTTGGAAAAGAGCATCTTTAAACTCGTCAATGGTAAAAGGAGAGGTTAGTTTAAGGTCATCATCGGGAGAAATGCGAGAAGAGATATAATTTAGAATAGAGTCACTTTTATTATTTTCATCTGCAAAAAGGTTTAGAAAATAATTCTTAGTAACATTACAAATCTCTGTATGACTGGAGAAGGATCGTCCTTTTCTAGTAATAAGGAGATTCGTAATGTTGCCAAGAATTATTTTCTAAACCTTTTTGCAGTTGAAAATAATGAAAGTGACTTTATTCTGAATTGAATCCGGTCATAAGGAGATGGAATTGAACTTCTTCCTGGCACTTGCATAAGAGTGGAAGAATATTCATGTCGCCATCCTTTAGCCAATAAACCTTTGTGTGTTGTTTGCAATGAGACTTTTCCTGAGTAATCAAACTAGTAATTTTATCACACTAGAGGAATAATGGGTGGTAGAAACTTCATCATCTTTACATCTGAGATCCTCCAATAAACATTCCGGAAGAAGGGTTCTTCCGGAAAACGTTTGGGATTTCCGGAAGAAGTTTCCGGAAGAAGTGTTCTTCTGGAATTATTTCGGAAGAACACTTCTTCTGGAAAGTGTTTTTTTTTTAAAAAAAAAAAAACAAAAATTCTTTTGTTTTTTTTTAAATAAATTATTATATTTCTGTTGATTATTTTGTTTTATAGATTTTATGAAAAATGAGGTTTGGGTTTTTGATGTCATGTTTTTTTTATAATTTAAATTGTGTATTTTTACTAAATATTAATTTGTAAATTTTTTTTATAAAAGTAGTTGTGTTTGTTTTTGTTTATTGTTTATTGTTTTAAATTAGTGTTTTTTCTTTAAAAATGAAGTTGTCTATTTTTATAATTAAAGTTGTGTGTTTTGGAAGTTTTATAAAAATACTAATTTTTTTAATTAATTAGTTTTTTTTATTATAAATGAAGTATTTTATTTTCTAAAAAAATTGTGGATGTTTACTAAATAATTTTTTTTACATTAGTTGTTTTTTTTTTTAAAATTAAGTTGTGGATGTTTAGTAATGAATTATTTTTATATTAGTTGTGTTTTTTTTTATAAATGAAGTTGTTTATTTTTTTTTTTTTAAAATTAACTTGTGGATGTTTACTAAGTAATTTAGTTGTATTTTTTTTTTTAGAAATGAAGTTTCTTATTTTTTTTTAAATTAAGAGTTGGATGTTTACTAATTATTTTTTTTTACATTAGTTGTGTTTTTTTTTTTATAAATGAAGTTGTTTAATTTTTTTTTTTTAAAATTAAGTTGTGGATGTTTAGAAATGAATTATTTTTATATTAGTTGTGTTTTTTTAATAAATGAAGTTGTTTATTTTTTTTAAAAAAAAATTAACTTGTGGATGTTTACTAAATAATTTAGTTGTGTTTTTTTTTTAATGAAGTTGTTTAATATATTTTTAAAATTAAGTTGTGCATATTTATTAATAAATTTTTTTTACATTAGTTGTTTTTTTTTTTATAAATGAAGTTGTTTAGTTTAATTTTTTTAAAAAAATTATGTTGTGTATGTTTTAAAATAATTTGATTTAAGTTAGTCTTATTTGTTTATAAATAAAGTTGTTTTTTTATAAAGAAAATTGCGTATATTTTGACCGAAAAAAATACGTGTTCGACATGATTTGCAGATCATGCCCAGAACACGAGGTTTAAGTCGTGCGATAGGTAGAGTTGTAGGCAGAGATAGACCTGCTGATGAGGATGCTGCTGATGTTCCTGAGAGGCGTAGGCCTACTGCCTCAGCCCGTAGGCTACGCGTTCATCAGATGACTACGAAGGGACGTGATATGGCTGAGGACGTCGCTGACATGACTGACGATGTCCTTGAGCAGGCTATGGAGGCACCTGAGATGCGTGCGGACGCATAGGGTGCTGATAGTAGTGAGGGGTCAGATGGTGATGATGCTGCTGAGGGATTCCCTGGTGGTCCACGAGACCCGTCAGTGCTCACATCATTTGTCGAGCATGTTGCACATGCCGTCTGGAGTGGACAGATATTTTTATTTGTGAATTATTTATCATTGTTGATTTATTTGTTTGTGATTAATTTTTTTTAATAATTGTATAATTTGTACTTCAAATCAGGAACGTCCTGATTTGAAATTAGTGTCACATGGGAGGAAGATGACACTGATTGGGAGGCCAGTGCCTGAGATTGAAGGCCTGGTGGCTACCACTGGATTAAGTCCACTGATAGATTGTTCAGTTATTACTGGCGATCCTGGACTTATATCCGCATTTGTGGAGAGGTGGCATAGTGAGACTAGCACCTTCCACCTTCCTGTAGGAGAGCTGACGATCACATTGGATGATGTGTCGTCAATCCTACATTTGCCCATCACTGGCGCCTTGCACAGTTTCCACGCCCTTTCTACGGAGGAGGCCAGATTCTTGCTTACGGAGTTGTTGGAAGTGTCTGCGGAGGAGGCCAGAGCGGAGACAGCACTCACACGTGAAGCATATGTACGATTAGGATGGGTTCAAGACATATATGAGACCAGATGTCAGGCCCGGCGGTGGATTGTCGCAGCTCGCGCTTATCTGCTGCACCTTGTCGGTTGCACTCTTTTTGCTAATAAGAGTGCAACATACGTGCATGTGGTCCAACTTGACGCTTTCCGGGACCTCGCTCATAGTGGTGGTTACGCTTGGGGAGTTGCCGCGCTGGTTCATATGTATGACCAGTTAGATGAGGCTTGTAGGACCACCACCCGACAGCTTGCGGGGTACTTGACGCTACTTCAGGTAAATTTTGTGTTTATTAATATGTTACGTTCGATTATGATTTAAACATGTTTTTATGTTATTATACCTCAATTATTGTGTAGTGCTGGATCTATGAGCACTTCCCTAGTGTGCACCAGTACGTGACTGACGATACATACCAGGAGACGTCCCCACGTGCTTCCCGGTGGTTGACGTCGAAGGCGCACATGAAGGGAATCACAGGAGCACCCTACAGGGCACATTGTGATGGTTTGACCGTCACAGATGTGTCCTGGTTGCCGTTTTCGAAGCATCAGGGGGTTAGGGCGTTTCAAGAGATTTCATCTTTCCAGGGTCAGCTGAGATGGGGTCCTATGGTCGTCACAGTTCGACCGGAGAGGGTGGTACGCCAGTTCGGTTACATCCAGAGCATCCTTCCGCCGCCTGTTAGTGCATGATTATCACACGGTCAGATAGATGACAGGTGGATGCAGTTTGCGGATCACTTACTACCTGCGGGTCAGGTTTGTCTAGTGCCTGGGCAGGTATCTGCGGATTACATGGAGTGGTTTTTCCGCATATCTCACCCATTCATGATACCGACCCAGGCAGGTGACCAGCAGAGGGATGCACCAGCCGCAGACCCTGAGGACTACATACAGCCGCCCAGCCCCCAGGTTCCAGTAGCATTTCACCCCCCTCCACATGTGGTAAGATTATTTGTGCGTTTAATGTTTTATGAGTTGTTATTTATTTTAAATTTCATAATAAATGTTTTTAATGATTTTGACAGGATGATTATGAGGGATATGAGGCGATTGCCCAGAGGTTGGAGTGTGTGCTCACCCTTAGGATAGTCACTGCAGGCACAGAGTTATATGACATTATGCAGGACTGTCTGACGATCGCGAGAGGGGGACCCAGTGCTGATGGGACTGTCAGGGCTCGTCAGAGACGCCGCACGGACCATTGATCATTGTATTTATTTTTTGTGTTGTAGTTGACATGAATATTTGTAATTATAACAGTTTTTTGTTTAATAGTTGACGTGTTTTGCACGGTTTATTATTTCGATTGTTTGTGGTCATTAAGCGAAGTTTACGAGTGTTTTAAATTAATTTTTTAAAAAAGTAAACCTAGAATCATGAGTTTTGTTTGTAAGAATTACATAAAAAATAAATGTTTTTAAAATCATTCATAATTCATAATTATGTGTTAGTAAGATTTTTAAAGTAATTATGATATATAAAAAATTATGATTCGATCATAAAAAAAAATTTACATGACAATGAAATCGTCATATAAGATACTACAATGATGACTTTAAAAAAAATCCATGTTCAAGTACCCATGTTTGGGATTTTTTTGCGTGGGTGAGCCAATGGCGTGAGACAATGGAGGGCGGCCATTTCTCATGTTTGGACGTCAAAGAACCCAAAAACAATAGTCGCATTCCCCGGTTTCGTCAACTAAAATGTCAAAACAAAGCCTGAAAATCCAAAAAAATAGGAAATGGACCCTTTTTCCATGTTCAAGTACCCATGTTTGGGATTTTTTTGCGTGGGTGTGCCAGTGGCGTGAGACAATGGAGGGCGGCCATTTCTCATGTTTGGACGTCAAAGAACCCAAAAAAAATAGTCGCGTTCCCCGGTTCCGTCAACTAACACGTCAAAAAAAAGCCTGAAAATCCAAAAAAATAGGAAATGGACCCTTTTTCCATTTTCAAGTACCCATGTTTGGGATTTTTTTGCGTGGGTGTGCCAGTGCCCTGAGACAATGGAGGGCGGCCATTTCTCATGTTTGGAAATCAAAGAACCCAAAAAAAATAGTCGCGTTCCCCGGTTCCGTCAACTAACACGTCAAAACAAAGCCTGAAAATCCAAAAAAATAGGAAATGGACCCTTTTTCCATGTTCAAGTACCCATGTTTGGGATTTTTTTGCGTGGGTGTGCCAGTGCCCTGAGACAATGGAGGGCAGCCATTTCTCATGTTTGGACGTCAAAGAACCCAAAAAAAATAGTCGCGTTCCCCGGTTCCGTCAACTAACACGTCAAAACAAAACCTGAAAATCCAAAAAAATAGGAAATGGACCCTTTTTCCATGTTCAAGTACCCATGTTTGGGATTTTTTTGCGTGGGTGTGCCAGTGCCCTGAGACAATGGAGGGCGGCCATTTCTCATGTTTGGATGTCAAAGAACCCAAAAAAATAGTCGCGTTCCCCGGTTCCGTCAACTAACATGTCAAAACAAAGCCTGAAAATCCAAAAAAAAAGGAAATGGACCCTTTTTCCATGTTCAAGTACCCATGTTTGGGATTTTTTTACATGGGTGTGCCAGTGCCCTGAGACAATGGAGGGTGGCCATTTCTCATGTTTGGACGTCAAAGAACCCAAAAAAAATAGTCGCGTTTCCCGGTTCCATCAACTAACACATCAAAACAAAGCCTGAAAATCGAAAAAAATAGGAAATGGACCCTTTTTCCATGTTCAAGTACCCATATTTGGGATTTTTTTGCGTGGGTGTGCCAATGCCCTGAGACAATGAAGGGCGGCCATTTCTTATGTTTGAACGTCAAAGAACCCAAAAAAAATAGTCGCGTTCCCCGGTTCCGTCAACTAACACGTCAAAACAAAGCCTGAAAATCCAAAAAATAGGAAATGGACCCTTTTTCCATGTTCAAGTACCCATGTTTGGAATTTTTTTGCGTGGGTGTGCCAGTGCCCTGAGACAATGGAGGGCGGCCATTTCTGATGTTTGGACGTCAAAGAACCCAAAAAAAATAGTCGCGTTCCCCGGTTCCGTCAACTAACACGTAAAAACAAGCCTGAAAATCCAAAAAAATAGGAATTGGACCCTTTTAACAATTAATTTTATGGACCACTGAAACAACACATTCAACTTTATTATGGGAATTAAACACGCCGTAAACAGATAAAGGTTACATCAACGAAAAAACAAACAATTAAACATCACATTCAGTTGTTTAGCGACGTCCTAGTGACCTCGTCTTCGATTTTCACAACATATTTAGTAAAGACAGCTAAAATTTCTATTGGTCCATATTTTTTCCAGTAGTTAGATTGTACTAACACCTTCAGCAGTTCTTCGTTGGTGACCAGCTCATTTATTTCATATTTTATAACCGTATCTGAATACTCAAACCGAGCTGGTTGGCGGAAAAACAATCGTCTTACCGTTTGTGATTCGTGAATTCCAAGAGGGGGAATCCCTTTAGGTGCAACTTGCTTGATTAAATTCTTCAGTTCATCGATGGTACATGTTGAAGGAATTTGAAATTTCTTAGGATTTTTTCCTGTGAACGCGCATCCAACAAATTTGTTCTGCGGTGGCATGTTCCATTTTCCGTTGTAATACAGGATCGCGTCATGAATACGAGGCATAGTGCGTTCAAGTAAGTTTATTATTCCATCTGGTGTTCTTCCAACGGTGCATAATAACTCAATCGGACCAACACAAGAAAATTGATCATTACAGATTAACATTGTGTTGACATCGTCATCATTTATCAATTTCATACTCTCAAAGCGAATTTGGTTACCTGTATCGGTGAATGACTTTCGGTAGTGAATTTCATCCAAAAATTGTTTGTCGGATAGCTGAAGGGTATTGTGTATTTTGGTTTTTAGGCTTGCAAAATCACACCTATTTGGTACTCGAATGGGCATCGGAGTTGAAGTTTGGAAGTAAACCCCAGTATCATTGTGAATAATCGATCCATTTGGATAAATGAAAGCCAACCTTGAGTTGACAATCGTCTGACTGCTAGTTTCTCCTAAAAATGTCATAGTTTGTGTATCAGTTGGGAGATTATTTGAAAGCAAGATAATGTGTGATTTAGTAGCCCAGTCTGTCATATATATAGATGGTTGTGACCGAGCCATTGTTTAACTTTGTTTACAAAAAAATAGACACGCGTAAATGTGTAGTCAAGTCAGCCAATGTGTTGTCGCCAATGTGTAGTCAAGTCAGCCAATGTGTTGTCGACCGACTGCTAGTTTCAGAATGTGTACTGAAGTCAGCCAATGTGTTGTCGGGCTCAAACTGTAATACGCATGCATGTCATTATGTGTTGTCAATTATGACAATGATGTATGCTGCACGCGTAAATGATTTTTGTTGGACCAACAATTTCCTTGCTTAACCAAACGAGTACTTGATAATATTAATTGGTCAGTAACGGGTTACAACAAATTATATCGCATAATGAATACAATTACATAAACAATGCATGTTTAGTCTTCATTTAGGTCTACATAGTGTGTTTTGAATGACATCAAGCTTGTGTATTGTTGCATTCTACTAATATATGGAATTGCCCACTGCTTTGCCTGAGAATAACAATTGCTTGACCACAACAGCGCTGGAGGCGGCAAGGGACAATGGTCTTTCAAATAAACCTGTTGTACACGAACAAACATTATATCATGCGCTGACTGTGCCAAACGAACCAGCGAAGTCATTGCATAATTGTTATACTAACTATATTCAATGTACCTGAACAAAATGATTTCCAAACACGTGACCGACACATATGATGCGGTGGCCAGAAGAGTCAGGTGGTGGTTGACTTCTAAGAGGGAAAAATGTCATGCTTTGTTGTTGGGACAACGATACAAGGATTACGTTATACCGTGAAGCAATCACATATCCTATGTCCGTTATATCCATCCACTTGTCCACACTAATCTGAATGAACCAAACATACACATGTAAGTAATTTAAACATTCTTATTAAAAAAAATAACCTAAAAACATACCTTTGAAAAGCCATCAACAAGTAGGGACAACTTTAATTGTTCAAATCTCTCTGTGCCACAGAAGAGGTTCATGTACTCATGCGACCACCTGCCAAGTTCTTTAATCAATTCATTACGCACTAACGGCCACGAATCTTCCCCCATACCTAATAAAGTGGCAATGGACCGATATCCACAGTTACCGTCTGCTTTCACATCCACAACGTCACGAATGAAACCTTGAAAGAATGACGCAAATTGATCCAACATCAGGATGATCCTTGTTGGTTGAGGCGGTTAAGAACATGATGCACTTCGTTTCACTGGAGAGTTGCTGCTTTGAACAGAATGAAAAGCATCAACATACTCCCAGTAAGACGGATCACGCTTTGTGGATCTTTGACTTCTTTTCATCGGTTTCTTCGGTGCACCTTTAGTGTTGACCTTTGACGGAGGAGGGCACATAGAGTTATGATCAGGGTATGCAATTTCTCGAAGTTTACTCTTCAGAGTTACTTTGCCAGCCACATCAAGTTCATCAAACCTTTTAGATATGATCTCTATCTCTTCCTTGATGGTGACTTCCGTCTCACATAACCCTTGGTCTGAAAAGCAAAGTCTCCTCCAAAAAAGATGGACTGACTCCAATGGGATGCTGCCAGCAGTATACCTAGAAAGCTCACATGCACAAGGAAGACCGTGCGTGCTTCTCATCACACAACCACAAGAAGAGAGATTGTTGCCGAGATAACGTAGACGGTCAACCTCAGAAGCAATCTGATTTAAAGCATCCCTTGAAACCATCCCAAGAAGCCTCTTGTATAAGGTTTTTTTATATACATGGCCAACCACATGCGTACTGGTTTCAAAGGATGCTTTAATTTCGACGTGTTGCAGCGTGATCATGTTGTTCATGGCATCCCAAACACTACATAGGTCTCCAACACTATTTTGTAGTACTCTTTTGTGAGCCCAATGAACTGATTCAACCCTACATTTAAAATACACAACAAACATGAAAATATACAACAATTAAATACCATTTAATACTAATCGTTACTAACAAATAAAATCAGTTCTTAATACCTGTTTGTTGTTGTGTTGCCTAGGTGCATGACCTTATTCGTCCATGCTGTAATAAATTTTTCCTTGTGGGGGATAATCCATGTGTCGTTAACATAGTCAATGAACATCGGCCAAGGCGAACAAGCAACTTGAAACTTCTGATGTGACTCATGGAACTCGTGTTCGGACGGACAATCAACCAAAGTACCCCAGCTATCCATTACATAGTCCCACGCATTTTTTTCCCCGATTAAAGATTTGCACTTCGCCTTCACATTCTTATCGATATGAAACCTGCACAACAAATTAGTAGACTCGGGAAACACAATTTTCACTGCATTCATCAGTGCTAGGTCTTTGTCAGTGACAATAACAAGAGGGAGGCGATCGTGTCTTAAAAATAGGCCTCGAAATCGTTCCAAAGCCCATACAATATTATTAACACGCTCAGCCTCCAGATATGCAAACCCAGCAGAGAATGTCATCGTCGTTGGTGTCACTCCAACAAAGTCAAGTAGTGGGAGTCTGTACCTGTTTGTTTTGTAGGTACTGTATATAAAAAACACCAGATGACATTCATTGCATAACTTTACTGCATCTGGGTGACACCAAAACAGATCACGCACCACAACTTCATCCTTCAATCTATGCCAATGAATTTATTGATCACGTTCGAGAAGCTTCATCAGATGCTGTATTTCGGTATCAGCTCCTCTTATTGAAGAACGATATGCACTTCTTGCATTGTAAATTTGCTTTATCGTGGTGCAACTGTCGGCATTGTGTTCCTTCAACGTTAGCAAGATGTTTTTCGGTTTCACCATCGACTTTGTCATATCAGCAATAATTTTCTTTTCTTCCTTAGTCAATCGCCCGGCGTATGGATGTCCAACTAAGGACTTCGCCATTTCATGATTATGAATCCCACAGATCAACTTCACCATCCAACCTTCCCCTCCATGCACTGGTTTCTCACGAAGCCTGATGGGACAACCACATTTCCTACTCCCGGTGTCTTTTCTAACGAATTCTTTATTTCTACACTTGTACGTACCACTTCTTTCACACCCAATTAAGACAAATGAACTTCTTCCTCTACTACCGGTCTCTGTGTCAGATCTTATAATCACTGCAACAAATCCATTTTCATGGGCAACTGCTCGAGCCCATTGCAAAACATCATCTCGAGTAGCGAATACCTACAACGCAACCCTAACATATTAATTTTCATACAAACCATCAATTCAACCAAATGACTCAAATTATCTAAGATTACCTGAGATGTATTAAAAGCATTTGAACAATCGACATGTGGTTCATTCACCCCACATTTTTCTTGATTATCATAATCATAATCCATATGAACTTCTTGTGACATCGCAAAGTCATACCTCCATTGATTTTCGTCCATCTTAAGGACATATGCATCATACACAAGTACATTCAAATTATCATATAACCACATCCAAAAATTTACTACACCTTAAATAACAAACATATTAATAGCACATATGCATCATACACAACTATATTCAAATTATCATATAACCACATCCATAAATTGACTACTTATTAACTAACAACTAATACAAATATATTCTAAATTTATAACTACATTATTTACTTAAACTAAACTTATCACTGTAATAAACAACTAATAAAACATTTTTGTACCATTATACATTTAAGTTACCTAAATCATTTAATATTATACCATTATACCTAATTAAATCAATAATCCACAACATATATAAAACAGAAATAAAAAAAATTATAAAACAGAAATATATATATATATATATATATATATATATTAATTATAAAACAGAAATAAAAAAAATGCTAATAATTCTTCAAATACTTGAGATGTAGTTATAAATGCGTACCTCCGACGAAATAGGAAGAGCAGCCACTAACAAAACTTCAAATACGGAACACGGGACCACCAAATCTTCAAATACTTCACGGGACCACATCCGGAAGAATGTCTTTCGGATGTGGTCATTCCGGACCTTCCTCCTGCTGTGCCTAAAATTTCTTCCGGATACAGTTTTTTTTTACTGTTTTTCTTCTCTAAAAACTAGCCGGAAAACGAAAAAAATACTCATAAATGCGTACCTCCGACGAAATAGGAAGAGCAGCCACTAACAAAACTTCAAATACGGAACACGGGACCACCAAATCTTCAAATACTTCACGGGACCACCAATGGAAACTGCAAAAGGGACCACCACCGAAACAACAGCAAGCAACCAAAACGGAAGAAACAAAGCAGAGAAGAAAACGCAGTAAAAAAAGAAGCGTGAACGCGTTAATTTAAAGAAAATTACACAAGGACAAAATCGTCATTACATACGCATTAAATATTATTTTATTTTTACTTATTATTATAAAATGAAAATTCTTTTTTCTTCATTTTGTTATAAAATAATAATCATTTTTTTATTATATTTAACATTAAAAGTAAATTATTACAAAATAAAATATTTTTTTAAAAAAAAACTAACTTCCGGAAAGATTCTTCCGGAAACATTCCGGATGACGTTCTTCCGGAAGTAGTTTCTGGGTACTTCCGGAAGTCACAAATTCTTCTTCCGGAAGAAGGTTCTTCCGAAAAATTTCCGGAAAAAGACTTCTTCCGGAAGAAGAATTGCTGAAGGGCAGTTTCGCCACTTCACTGTTTGCTGGGTGCCCCAGCAATAATGCTGGGTGTACGTAGCAACTCCCTTTGTGTTAATATTGTTGTTGATACTAATTTGGCCCA
The DNA here is from genome assembly GCF_000004515.6 of Glycine max. NCBI lineage: Eukaryota > Viridiplantae > Streptophyta > Magnoliopsida > Fabales > Fabaceae > Glycine > Glycine max. The sequence continues at coordinate 15,357,694 of NC_038251.2, read as the reverse complement.
ACTTTTTTTCTCTCCATAAAATCAAGAGCTAGGTCAAGCACTTTCTTGAGAATTGTTTTTACAAAACATTTGTAAGTCATTATTAAAATAATTGAATTGGATTAAATTAATTTTACATATTTAATTTTTCTTTTATAAACATACCTTTTTACTTAATGAGATAACTATTTTTAAATAAAATTAAAGCATTGGTTAACAATTTATATATTATTGGCGACCATGATGGTCCTGAATGTTAGAAAACACCAGTACTATTTTCTTTTCTATAAACTCAAAATAGACACTTGGTGAAAACGAAAAATAAAAATAAAGTAAAAAAATGATACCAAGAATTTTTAACGTGAACAACCCTTTTAATGTGAAAGGTAAAAATTAGGGGATCAAGACAGTAAGTATCTTTACTATTTAAAAGTAGGATTATAATTACTCTCTCAATACAAAAAAATATCTCTCAACCTCGCCCTGGATGATTTACAATTCCTCTCAACTCTCACCAAGAAAGTCAAAACTAGAACTTTCTTTCTCTCAAAAAAGAATACAATAACTCTATTTCTCACTGTCATTAGCTTTGCTTCTCTTTGAATGAGATACTCCAACTCTTCACAAGTCTCCTTATCTATAGGAGAGAGGCGTATTCACAAAACTTCTTATAACTCAAATATTTAATTTTCTAAGTAGAGTGTGTAAGTCTCAAGGTCAAAGAAATCAATTTCAAACCCTTAAAGTGCTCCACAACTTTTTATGTATGCCTTGGAATGTACTTTTAAATTTTCCATGTAATTGAATTTGCAATGTGAACCAACCTTAATTATAGGAATTTTTAACACTGAAGCGCAATACTGGCTACACTTGATGTTCGAGAAGCTGAGGCAAATGCTACTTTGCCGTCGCTGTTATGGCTTGTTGAATTGAATTTAACTCAAACTGTTATTGAATTAGATAGCATATGGTGGTGGTAGATCAGATCAGCAATGAGGCTGGGGATTTCTCTAACTATTGATCAAATAAAGAATGCCATAAGAAACTATTCTTTGTTTTCTATCAAATGCGTTAGAAGACATGCTAATAAAGTAGCCCATAACTTTCCCTCATGCATGCTTATACTTTCAATGATGTAACTCATTGTATTTATCATTTTATTGAAATGGAAAGGAATTGATTTTTTTCTGTAAAATAACATTTTGATTATTTTACTCAATAGAAAGACATTTTTTTCATTTTAAAGATTGAATGATTTAATTTAATTTTTATTCATGATCTATATATATAAAGCAATCCTTACCGGTCATCATCATTAAGCACCTGAATCTACTGGTGCATATTATTTCAAAATTCTCAAATTTAAATTATAGATATCAGTTGTGTTTAGATGATCACAGTCTCCATCTATCACATGTCACTATAATACACAAATACGCTTAAACACTATACACTATACTTTCTACAATAGTCTTTTGTCATCATCCACAACCAAACATTTGTCACAGAAACCGATCAATACAACAGATCATTATAAATTTGTGAAAAAGCAAAATTAGGAAATTATTTTTTATTTTATCTTTTAATCAATAACATTTATATAGATATCTACTAATATGTACTTATATATAAAATTTAAGAACATATTAAAAATTGTAAATTGTAAACCCAATACTCTTTTACAAATATATTTAAGTGATGCACAAATATATAAATATAAATATAGAAATATTGTTCGATGATCAATCAAAAATTAAAATTGTGCTTATATAGATTATTTCAAGAAAAGAATAATTAAGATTGGTAGCACTATTTCTATTTGTAGATAATTGAAAGTTCATTTATAATGAAAATGGTTTATAATTTATTTTTAGTAATGTCCATGAAATTTGTGTTAACTTGAAATTGTAGAATTGTAATTATATACGTATTTATTATGTTTTGATAATTTTTAAAATAATTGTTTCACCGCATTAAATACGTATTACGTATAGTATCTTATACATGTATAGCATATGTTAATCATAGCTTTTCATTGTTCTCTTTTTTAAAGGGCAATTTGACCGTGTTAATTTTTTTGGAAAAGGCAAATCATATTATTAAAGAAAGCATTGCCAATTTGACCTTGTTATTAAATTGAAAGCAAGGAAAGTCTTAAGAAGTTAGGTATTTGCTCATAAAATTTGAAAGTGTAAGAGAGCATATATAAATCTGAAACTATAACTAAAAATATGAAAGAAACAGTTAAATATAATTGGCGACTGATTTCTCCGTATATATATATATATATATATATATATATATATATATATATATATATATATATATATATATATATATATATATATATATTCTTCCACAGTCAAAAAATCAAAATAAGACTGTGGGAATGAAATGCAATGGAACTGGCTTGTCGATCAAGATCCTCTAGTCAGTCAAATATTAGTTAATTAGCATGCCTCCATGTTAATTTCTTGCTATATTGTATGTCTTATGATTTTTTCATGCATCTCTAAAGAAATAGAAAAAAATTAAAAAAAAAAACTGTTTTCAAAGTCAACAATTTAAGTCAACTATTATATTCTTGATTATTCCAAAGATAATAATCTCTATGTTCTTTTTTTAAAATAAAACATAAATTACCATATTTTCTTGTATTGAATCAATTTAGTGAAGAAATAAGATAATGCATCAATCAACTCATACAAAATACTAGTTTCTTAAGAATAATTTTAAGGGGCAATTACGCGAGAGAGATAACAATGATTGACAATAAATTCAAAAGAAATTAAACTTTTGAATTTATGAATTCCTTTTGAAATTTGTGATCATTCTTCTTAGTTTAATTAATGGTTGAATAATGTAACTTTATTTGATTTTGATCTTTCAAAAAAAAGTTATTAATTTTGATGCTCATATAAATTTTAAAATTATTATCATTAGTGCTTCAGGTCACATGGAAATAAATAATTATCTTCCCTATTTTTGTTGCCACCTCCTCTAAATTAGTAAACACATGGAATGTATATATCTTTGTTTTCCACATATATAAATGTGGCTTTTATATAGGAAAAGGAGACCTTGTGACTTGCTCTATGAAGAACTCAGAGATATATTACGCTGTTCTTGGAGGATTAGGTCAATTTGGGGTGATAACAAGAGCAAGAATACCTCTAGGACCTGCACCTACTAGGGCAAGTATCATTTTCCCATCATTCATACAGATTTTCTTTATTGAATACTTTTGAAATTCTTCTCGAACTTCTATTTTTATAACAACGTCTATGTCCGTAATAACAAGTAATATGATTAATATTTATAGGTTTTAATATATGTTTGGACGAGTGAATTTTGATTTTAACCCTGATAAAAATTCTTAGATTGAAGCATATAAAATATCATACCTTCCTATAAACTCTTTTTTTATTAATTAAGGAACCTTCCTATAAACTCTTAAGCACTTGATAAATTATAATTCCATAATTTTTAAAGTTGTACCAAAAACTAATGGATGCACTTTTTAACTCAATATTAATTTACATTTAACAAAGTTTATTTTATTTCGCGGGCGTTTGCAGGTGAAATGGCTTCACCTGCTTTATAACAACTTCACTGCATTTGCTAGAGACCAATAACGACATTTAATCACGTTTAGTGAAAGGAATGAGATTATTGCAGCAGATTATGTAGAAGGTGTGCTTCTATTGAATCAGCCACCACTAGATCTTTCCTTTTATGCATCTTCTGATCAACAAAGGATAACTTCCCTGGTAACTCAATATGGCATTGTCTACATCTTAGAGCTTGTCAAATACTATGACAACATCTCTCAAGCTAGCATTCATCAATGAGGAAACTTGAAATAAATTAAATGTTGCTTTTGTCATCTAATTTCACGAACATCTTTTATTTTTTTATTTTTTATTTTTTATCCATTAGATAAATGAATTTATTAAAGTAATACAAATTAAGGGTAATCTAATTGTGACATAAAAATAGGATATATAAGTTCATTCAATACTAAACATAATTTTTAATTAGTTAGTGTAAGAGATACACGGACAATATGCATATCCATTAAATTCGGAGACAGATAGGGAAGGGGTAGGGAGGGACTTCTCATGTGTATACATAGTATATATTATTGAGTTGGCTAGTATCAAATTAATTGTGTATGTTGTTATTAAAATAATGATTAAGATTAGTTTGTGTAACCTTAATTGTGTCTATTGTTATTAATTATAGCTAATGTAAAAGTATGTAACAACTAGATGTGTCTCTTGTTATTACATAAATTGTTAATGTCATGTTTATTTAAAAAAAAGTTTCAATTTTAAGAAAAAAAATAGCAAATATTTTTAAAAAAATTAATATTAATTATTAGAATTTAGATATTTAAACAATTATAAGAAAAAAGAAAAAAAAATCAGACCTTCCTTCAATAGATTTTTTGGATCCGTCCTTCTATAAACTCACTCAAATTGATAGGGAGGACCCTTTTTTTTTAAATAAATTTATCAATTTAAACAAAACTGAGATGCAGTACTATAAGTGTTAATTGTGTTGTTCTTGTTTAAAGTTTCACCTTAATAATTATTGTTTCTTGATAGGATCTTGCGAATCTGGTGAAAGGGTTAAATTTCGTGCCTACATTTATGTTTGAAAAAGATGCATCCTACGAAGAGTTCTTGAACAGAATTCATGCTGATGAGCTAGTTCTTAGGTCAAAAGGACTTTGGGAAGTTCCTCATCCATGGTTGAACATCTGGGTTCCAAGATCTCGAATCTCGGATTTCAATGATGGTGTCTTCAAGGATATTATTCTTAAGCAAAATATTACTGCTGGAATTTCTTTAGTCTACCCAATGAACCGAAACAAGTGAGTTTATTAGATTATTTAAATTTTACGAAGTGACAATTTATTAACTAAATCACCTGTAATCTTTATTTCTCCATTCTAGTTACAATACAGAAAAATGACACATCACTAAAAAAAAGCATAACAAATAAAAGAAAATATTAATTTTTAACCACATATTATTTTTCATTATGAGAACAAAAAATTAGAAACACACTAAAAAAAATAGCCATGAAATAATTTATATGTAATTTTTAAGAATTTCATACAAAGACTTTTGTAACTCTAAAATGAATGACTACCAAGAGGTTTAGTTTCGTTGTTTGAGGCAATGTGCACAAATTATAATAAAAAAAGAAAAATTTATACTTGAATTCGATTTTTACATATAAAAAATAATAATAACAAAATTATATTTTTATCATTAAATTTGGTCGTCAATTCATTAATTTTTTTTGTTTTAAGATAGCGACATGACTCATAAGATTTGATAGGTGATTTTTTTTTTCAACACATAGGTGAATTTATTTGCATATGCACATGGCTTTATACATGTGTGAAGGTTAAATTTAATAATTCTCAGGTGGGATGATAAGATGTCAGCAATTACACCAGACGAAGATATTTTCTACGTTGTAAGTCTTTTGTGTACAGCTTCAATGTCTGATATGGTGGAGAAATTACAGGTTCAAAACCAACAAATACTACAGTTTTGTATGGATGCTGGTATTAAGATTACGGAATATCTTACCGGTAACAAAATATATGAACAATGGGTGGAACACTTTGGCTCAAAAATGGAAAGTTTTTGCAGATAGAAAAGCGGAATTTGATCCCAAAGGAAAATTGTCACCTGGACAAGTGATTTTCCAATAAACAATGCGATAGGTTTTAATTTACAAGTGAAATCTCTTGTTTAGAAATTTATGAAATAAAAGTTATTTAGTTTTATATATACAGAAATCTATTTAAATGTTGAATTTCAATGAATTTATTGTGTAATTGATTATTTTAACTTCCGTTATTAATTTTTCATGACTCACGAACAACGGAAGATCTAGAAATTAAAAAAAAAAAAAATGGTCTACGATGTTTTGATAGTATTTAATGGAATTTGATTTCATATCCGGACTTACCTCTGCTCTTAATCCTGCGTAGGATATACCTATTCTTATACAAGTATTATTTTAAAGCAACAGTCGACATATGTAATTTGAGTTAATCCAACATTTGGGCCAAGATGAGTCATTATACGATTCAAAACCATGTATAAGTTGTAGAGAAATTTATTATAGTATTATTATATAAACTTAATTAAATATTAAATGTGTTCGTAAATAATTGCGTGGTCTATTATTTAAGAGATTAACATGTACTATAAATTCAAAAGATAAGACATTACTTGGGTAAAATAATCATATTAACAAATATATTAGTTTTATTTTAATTAGTACGTACGTCTTTCCCTAAGATTTTTTATTTATTTTATTGTTTGTCTCTTTTTATAAAACCTGGTGGATTTGTTATTTGTTTTCTATAATATCCTTAATTAATTATACTATCTCTCTTTTGGGATTGGAGAGTAGAGGAAGCCACATTAATTAATTACATAACAAACAATTAAATGAAGAGAGAAATTAAGTGTAATTTTGAAAGAATAGTATAAATTATTGATAAATTTAATATGATTAATTAAATTAATTAATTTTTTTAAAGAGCGTGAGTGAGTTAAAAGTGTCTTATATATATAAGAATAGAGGTAGTATAAATTAGTAAATATTTAGTAATTTGAAAATATGTTATCAAAGAAAGGCCACATATATATTATTTAATGCAGCATAAAATTTAATTTTAATATACTAAAGAAATAATAGTTTATAATTTTAATATAATTGTCCTTGCCTTTTTAAAATATTTTGATCAACTTTTTTTTGTCTTTCTCACTCAATGTCAACGGTTATGTAGAAAAAAAAGTAAAAAAAATATCAATTTTAATCCTTTAAAGATGAAAGATTCAAATTTAGTCTCTAAATAAATAAAAATTATAACAAATTGATCCTATCGTTAAATTTATGAAATTATTTTATCATTAAATTGTAATGTTCAATAATCAATAATAGAAATAAAAGTAAGGGGTGAACAAAGGTTGCTAGAATAGGGTGCCAAGGAATGGGAGAGAATAGAGGTAATGTATTGGTTCTTTCACAAACTAGGGGGCCAATATGGAATACAGGAGGAAACAAATTAGAGGAAGGTGGAACCAACATCTTGGGGGAATAAAAAACAAACAGTCACAAGGAAAAGGAAGACTCACAAAAGGGGAATATGTTATAAAGACACTTGGGCTTAGTAGAAGCTTGGTGGCTAAACTTTGGAATTCCCAGGGTCTTCAAAATGATCATGAACTGCTCATGGTGGAAGATACTCATTTGTTGTGTCTCAAGCATTTAGGAGATAACTTGGCACTTATCACTCCAAAAGAGGGAGCGAGATTAGAAGATGTTTTGAAATCAGAATGGTTTGTAGAATATTTCAAATCGGTAGTAAAGTGGTCACCGGAAGAGATTTCAGGGCATAGACTTATGTGGCTTAGGATCAATGAGGTCCCTTTGAGTGTCTAGAGATCGAAATGTTTTGAAAACCGATTCCTTTTTTGTGGGAAATATGGTGGCAATAGATGCGAGAGCGACAAATTTCTCAAGGCTTGACTTTGCTCGAGTTCAGGTCCACACTCCTTGAGTGAGCATGATCTCAAAACATCAAAATATAAAAATCAACGACAGAGTATGCTCTATTAGGATGGTGGAGGAGATGGGCGATTTACAATTGTACTCTTGTTTACATAGGGAAGAACGATTCATGGACCAAGATGTTGTTCTTCTGTGATGCAAAGGGAGTCTAGTGTTTCTGATTGTTTAGTACATGGTGTGGAATGGGAAGAAGGTCTTGGCTCAGAGGAAGAGGTGGTCCCAACGATGATCACCGCTAACTAGCTTTTTCAAATTCAAAGGGGGCTGAAAAAAGGTGTACAGAGGTGTGTCAAGCTACATTAAATGAGGAAAGGACAAAAAGGCATTGTGAAAGAACAAAAGAAAGGGAACATCATGTTGAAGGTGGAGACATAACAATAAAAGATATTTTGCACACAAAAGGAAATTTGGGCAACAAAGATAGCCTAAAGGATAAGAGACTAGGAGGAGATAGGTCAAATGAGCCAAAGGCATTGAAGACCTCAACTTCAGAACGACTAGGTCAAAGAGGGAGAGAGGCACAAAAGAAGAGCGAGAAAGGTGAAAAGGATATCGTGGGGTCAAATTTTGGGAGAAAAGATGAGGGCAAACATAGGGGAACTGCTACAAAAAATAAAGTGTTGGGTAGTAAATTGGGCCAATTACTTAAGCCCAAATGATACTATCGTGGCTGCAAAAAACAGATAAAAGGGGGTCACAAAAAAGAGGGTGGTAATAGTAAAGGAGAATCTGAAGATCATGGGGTGCAGACAGATTTGAGTCATGGGTCGTGCAAAGGAAAGAAAATTGAGAATCCTCAGTTGTGTTTGAGCCCAATTGAAAGAAGAAAGCAGACAGAAAGAAATAAGGGGGTCACGAAGGAGGGTATTTAGGAAAATAACAGGGCAGTTAATCAACTGCATGCATGGGAGGACAATCTTGGAGGAAGAAAGAAGGAAAAGGTAGTACGTATTCCATATTGCTCTAAGACAAAAAAAAAGGGTGACATAATTGTTATAAAAGACAAGAGGAGTTATAGAATTTGTGGCAATGAACTGCTAGTAATATAAAATATTGAAAAGGAGGCTAGGGAAATTTATGAACCGTTGAAATGGAAATGAGGAATAAAGAGGACAAATCAAGAACAAATAATCATAATTTTGAGGTGAAGACCATTATTGCCACTGATAATTCTTAGTCACAATGTAAGGGGGTTAGGAGGAAAGGTAAAACTGAGAAGTACGAGAGATTTGATAATAAAGGAGAAGGTGAATTTCATTTTTCTACAACAAACTAAATTGGAGAAAGTGTCCAATTTCCTATGTCAATCATTAGTGGGAATTTCGAAGTAGATGGGAGGGAGGTTCCAACAAGTAATGCAGTTAGAGGAATTCTTTGTTTATGAAAAAAAGAAACATGGACAGTGTTAGATGGCCTACAGGAAGAGCTTTATTGGCTTTAAAAAAATTTGGAAGGATGGTATTTTTCAATGTGTTATTACTAATGTCTATGCATCGTGTGATGTGGAGGAAAAAGGGAAAGTATAGGAGGATCTTGTGTTGAGTGAATAGACAATTTAGTCCCTGAGATTGTATCCATTTTGCATATTAGTCCCTAACTTAATATTAAATTCAAAATAGTCCTTATCTTTGCATAAGTGTTGCAAAATAGTTCTTCCGTTAAATTTTAAAGTAACGCCATTAGTGAGGTCAATTTTAGTGCCACGTGGACTATCCAACGTGACACTAAAGGATGACGTGGCATGACACGTGGACGTGCTTCTTAAAAGATGTCATGTCATTTGATGATAACAAAACGAGTAAATAGGCAATTTAGTCCCTGAATTTGTACCCCCGTTGCATATTAGTCCCTAACTTAATGAAAAATTCAAAATAGTCCCTATCTTTTGCATAAGTATTGCAAAATAGTCATTCCGTTAAATTTTAAAGTAACGCTGTTAGTGAGGTCAATTTTAGTGCCACGTCATTTGATGATGATAGAATAAGTGGCTTCTTCAAATTTGATGGTTCTGAACCAATTGAGGCATATATACGAAAAAGAACCCACACACACTTGCACAAATAAAAAGAACCAAAAATCCACAGCAACAACCTTATCTTTGTAGTCGTTAACACCAATGGGCGAGGTCTGCATAACCATTCTCTTTTCCTCTTTTTTTTTCTTCAATTACCATCAATGTATCATTTTGGGTTCTGATTTTTTTTTTTTGTGTGTTTTGAATAGGAAGAGAAAAAACCAAAGGAAAATATAGTGGAGGAGAAAAACGCAAATGAAGAAGAAAAGAAAGAAGAAGAGAAAAAACCAGAGGAATCAAAAGATGACAAGGAATCCAAGGAGGAATCTGCGCCGCCAGAAATCGTGCAAGGCACAACCTTTGCAATGCATGGACACTTTAAGCATGATTTCTGGCATCTTTTAAGTTAGGGACTATTTTGCAACACTTATGCAAATGATAGGGACTATTTTGAATTTTTCATTAAGTTAGGGACTAATATGCAACAGGGGTACAAAGTCAGGGACTAAATTGCCTATTTACTCATTTTGTTATCATTAAATGACGTGGCATCTTTTAGGAGGCACGTCCACGTGTCATGTCACGTCATCCTTTAGTGCCACGTTGGATAGTTCACGTGGCACTAAAATTGACCTCACTAACGGCGTTACTTTAAAATTTAACGGAATGACTGTTTTGCAACACTTATGCAAAGATATGGACTATTTTGAATTTAATATTAAGTTAAGGACTAATATGCAAAATGGGTATAATCTCAGGGACTAAATTGCCTATTCACTCATCTTGTGTCCCAAAAAGGTCGTTGGGGAGGGGGGAAAGTTGGTATATCCTTGGCGATTTTAATTCAGTAAAAAGAAAGGAGGAAAAAAGGGATGTAAGAAACAAATTGGGGTGGGTGCTAGGGATATGGATATGTTCAACAAATTCATCTTTGATATGGGGGTGGAGGATCTCCCAACGGTGGGAAGAAAGTATACTAGGTATAGGTTGCATGGTCATTCTAATAGTAGACTAGATCGCATCCTTGTCTCTGATACATGGATTGATATATGGCTGGGCAGCATACAATACATCCTTAATAGGAGTTTTTCAGATCGTTGCCTTATTGTGATGAAAATTTTTATCATAGATTGGGAGCCCAAGCCATTTAAAACTCTAAATTGTTGGTTCTCGGAAAAAGGTTTCTTAGAAATGGTAGAGAAATGGTGGTGTTCATACAAAGTACAAAGGAAGAAAGAATTTGCTCTTAAAGAGAAATTAAAGCTACTTAAGAGGGATTTAAGGGATTGGCATAAAGAACATTTTGGGGAGATAGAAAAGCAAGCTTTGGAATTGGTAAAGAAGATTCGAGTGTTGGATTTGAAAGATGAAGAGGAGGGCTTGGAGGAGATGGAGCTTATGAGGAGGAGGAAGCACTTAGGGGATATTTTGAGATTATCTAGAAGACTAGAATCTATTATTCACCAACAATCAAGAGCTAAGTGGCTGAAGGAAGGGGATGGTAATACTAAGTATTTCAACTCCTTGGAAAGATGGATAAAAAAGATGTGAGAACTTAAGAGCTTGGAGTTAGGAGGGTCATGGGTTGAAAATGCTTGCTTGGTCAAAAAAGGAGCTCCATATTTTTCAGTGGAGGAAATTAGTACTCGACCAAAGTTAGATGGTGTTAAATTTTCAAGTATAGGGGTTGAAGATAATAAGATGTCGTGTACTTAATTTAGTTTGGAGGAGGTGAAGGAAGTGGTGTGGGATTGTAGGGGTGACAAAAGCTTGAGCCAAGGTGGTTTTAATTTTTCTTTTATAAAAAAATGTTGGAGCTTTATGATTCAATATTTTTTGGGCTAGTTGGAGGAGTTTTGGGAGAATGGTTCAATTCCAAGAGGTGGTAACTCATCTTTTATCACTTTCATTCCAAAGAAAATTAATCCTTAAGGGCATGGAGAATATATGTGAATGTATGTGTATGAAGATTTTGATGATGTCAAGATATAAGCAACACAAGATTACTTCAAGTCTAAATTCAAGATCAAGAAAAAGACAAGACTTACTTTATTTTGTTAAAAGAATCTCATATTGGTAAAAGAAGGTTTGGCCTCAAAACTTGATTTCCAAATGATTTTATAAAAAGCCTTGAAATAGTTTTTATACGTACAAATAAATATTTTTTTCCACTAGTAATCGATTACCAGAGATAGATTACAATAGAGGCTTTTCAAAAAGATGTTTGAAATTTGAAATTTAAATGTTGTAATTGATTACCACTTTCTTGTAATCGATTACCAGTAACGAAACTTCAGAAATTCAAATTGAAAAGTTATGACCCTTCAATGTATAACTGAGTAATCGATTACCAAGAATCTGTAATTGATTACCAGTGAAAGAATTTTTGAAAAATATTCTGAAAAGTCGCATCTCTTCTAAAGTTTTTGAAAAGCCACCAAGGGTCTATAAATATGTGACTTATTTACGAAAATCTTCAAAGCTTTTCAGAACCTTATTGTTTTATTCTCTCATAAATAAATCATTGGCCAAATACTTGCAAATCAATTGAGTTTTCTTCTAAGATCTTCAACTTGTATCATCTTCTCTAAAAGAGAGAAAAACTTTTGTACTTTCTGAAAAGAATTGTTATGATTAAGAGACTGTTTGTCTCTTGGATTGTGAGAATCCTGAACTCAAGGGAGAGGAATCCCTAGGTGGTTCAGAAGTTGTAAAATGGAGTGGCCGAACCCGTATAAATGAAAATCGCAAGTGGATTGTTTGAGGACTGGACCTAGGCACGGGAAGTGGCCGAACCCGTATAAATGGAGTTTGCATTTTTCTCTTTCCTTATCTCAGTTATTTTATTGCATTTTACTTTGTCTTGCGCATTTAAAAGAACATTATTAAATTGATTGCTTCTTCTTCTTCTTCTATATTCTGAGCCTATCATATATCATTTAAAAGGGAACTAAAATTTGTTAATCGGAAAATTTTAAAACTTAATTCACCCCCATCTTAAGTTATTGAGGCCACTTGTCCAACAATATAGACCAATTTCACTTGTTGGTTGCTTATATAAAGTAATAGCTTAAATCTTGGCCAAGAGGTTGAAGAGTGTCATGTCAAAACTTGTTGATGAAGCTCAATGTGCTTGTATGGGTGGCCGGTGTATGTTGGATGGTGTTCTTCTGGCAAATGAAATAGTGAATGAAGCTAAAAGGAAAAAGAAGGAATGTTTGATCTTTAAAGTTAATTTTGAAAAAGCATATGATTTCGTTTCTTGGGAGTTTCTTTTCTATATGTTGAGAAAGATGAGGTTTTGCGAGAAGTAGATTAGTTGGATCAAATGGGGTTTGAACTCTTCCTCGGTGTCCGTCTTGGTCAATGGTAGTCCTTCCAATGAATTCAAACCACTTAAAGGACTAAAACAAGGTGATCCAATTGCACCATTTCTTTTCCTTTTAACGGTGGAGGGTCTTACAGTCTTATAAGGCTAGTGGGTTTAACTAAAAAGTATTTCGGTTATAAGGTAGGGAAAGATCTAGTGAAAGTTTCTCTTTTGCAATTTGCAGATGATTCATTCTTCTTCCCTAAGGCTTCCATGAGCAATTTTATTTGCTTAAAGAGTATCTTGAGATGCTTTGAACTTGCTTTCGGATTGGAAGTTAATTTTTTAAAAAGAAAATTAGTGGTGTTGGTCTGGATGAAAGCTCTTTATATAGGTATGCCACCTTACTTAATTGTAAAGTGACTTTTATACCATTTACCTATCTTTGTATCCCTATTGCAGCTAATCCAAGGAGAAAGTCAATGTGGGAACCAATGCTAGACAAACTAAGGAGTAAGTTACCGTGTTGGAAACAAAAAAGTCTTTCCTTTGGAGGTAGGATGATTCTTATCAACTCGGTATTATCATCTTTACCTTTGTTTATTCTTCTTTCTTTAAGATACCTTCTTGTGTGGTTGATAAGATTATTTTATTCAACGAAATTTTCTTTAGGGGTGAGAAAAGAAGTGAGGGAAGGTTGTTTGGGTGAGTTTGGAAGATGTATGTGTACCAAAAGACAAAGCAGACCCTGAAGTTAAACATATAAAGGCATTTAATCATGCCCTTCTTGGTAAATGGAGATAGAGAGTGCAAAATAATTGTGAGGGGCTATTGGTAAAAGTTTTAACATCTAAGTATAGGGGGTGTCTAAGTTGGTGTATAATGCATCAATCAAGGAAGAGACCATTTGGTGGAGGGATTTAGTTGAAGTATGTGGTAAGAGGGTAAATAAGTGTTGTTGGGGAAGTAAGGGAATGGGTGGAAGGTAGTTGGGAGTGGCATCTTAGGTGGTGAAGACCATGGTTTATCTGGGAGTTGTCTATATTGGGCAAGTTATTGAGTGACATTAATTATGCAATACTGAATCAAGTTGGGGAGGACATATTAGTTTAAAAAGGTGATCCCTCAGGTGCATACTCGGTCAAGGAGGCACACAAGCTACTCATTCTAATCCACAAGAAAGTTTCACATTCTTTCTCTCATACGTGGAAAATCCAATTGCCTCAAATAGTGTTTGTATTTCTTTGGCACTAGCTAAGGGGAAAATTGCCTTCAAAACTCATTTTAAGGAGGAATATAAGGAACTAATTTGTTGTGTCTATTATGTAATATTGAGGAGGAAGACTTGAATCACTTGTTTTCCACTTATAACTTTGCTATGAGTATTTGGTACAATTGCAACAGATGGGCAGGGGTTCAATGGGTGATACATCAGGACCCATGTTAAAATTTGGAACAACATAATTCACCTTGGGTGGCTCGGGCACATTGAAAGTTTGGAAAGTAGTTTGGAGTATAGTGACGTCATCCCTGTGGACATAAAGAAAAAGCATAGTTTTCAAAGGGAAATAACCAGATTTTAATGTAGTTGTTGAATTGATCCGCTGTAGAGCTTGGGCTTAGATTTCGACATGTTGGAAGAAAACAACTTTTTCATTTTATGAATTTTCCTTTTAGTCCTCCAAATTTAAGGAAAAGTCTTCACCTTGAGTGGTGAAAAGACTAAAGGGGTTGGCAACTTGATTCAAGGTATATGTTTTATAAATCAAGACATTTTAGTTGTTTTGTATAACTTAGAAGTGACCCATCTTTTATTTCTTAAGATTGTGTGCTTCACCTAAAATTGTCTATCAAACCATTACTTCTTTTGTTCAATGTATCTACTCTTGCTAAGGATTATATCCTTGTTTCTCATGATTACATAGATTTCTATCTTTTACTCCAAGATAGGATTTTCCTTGTGTCACTACTAAAAAAACTCCTTTTTATGACACAATCTCAACTATGGTTATCGAAAAACCGTCGTCGTTTGTATAGCAGTGGTAATTTTGTAAATATTGTCAACATTTCAAAGACAGCTTTCGCGAAACCATCTTTGAATAATGTAAAACAAAAATGGTTTTCACGAAACCGTCTTTGTTTTACATTATTCAAAGATGGTTTCGTAAAAACCAAATTTGTGCAATTTTAACTTTTGAATGTGGGTCGTTCCTCTCCTCTCACGTGCTCTCTCCTCTTCCTAATACCCTTTTTCCTCTTCCCAATGTCCCTTTATTGGTTCTCATTCATCTACATGTTTAGCATGTTATGGTTAAGCAGATCGTCTCTCTCCATTCCCCAATAAACCAAAACCAAATAAAAATTTCTCTCTCCACTTGTGCACTCTAATAGAGAGATAAAACATGTGTGTGTTTGAAAAAAGATAAGGATGACAAGGCAAGTGGTGGTGACCAATGGTGGCGAATGCAGTGCTATCGGGAAGGGCCAAAGAGGCGCCAATGGTGAAGAATAGCAAAACTTGGTGTCACTGGTGGCGTTTTTGCTGGTGGTGCTAAGGAAGTCAATGGTGGCCTGCAGCGTGGACAGTCCTGACGATGTAATCCCTACTGTCCATCATCCCATGATGATGAAGTTGCAGTCGAGAACCTAAGGTTCTTCAAATCATAGAGAGATTCAGGGAGAGGACCGTATATCCGGTCGGGAGTGAGGGTGAACACGACGAATGCGGAGAGCTCTCCAACGTCAAGGCCGAGGCAGCCGGTGACACTGGGGGAACCTGCCATGGTGTTGATGAGGTTGAGCATGATGGCATTGTTGAAGTTACCGACGAAGATCTTGAGTATTGCTATAGTACCGCCATTGTTGTCCCCTGCGTGGTTGGTGCCTTGAGTAGTGCTACAATACTCTCACATAAGGTATCTAGTCATTTATTCTTAAAAAATAATTTGGTAGCAATCTGGTGAAGATTATTGCTCACTTATCTAAGAGAGTGTACGTAGTACTAATTAGTAATTCCCATTGAATTTGAGTTGATTTTTTTATTTATTTGTAATTGTAACTATAACTCACTTTGGTTCTATGCAAACAAATACAGGTCTCAAGGTATTGTGTGGCTAGAAGTTAGATGCAAACACATATGAAGTAACAAAGTTCATTATGCAGCCCAAGAAGAAAACAATGGAGTAACAAATTCCTTCCATAGTTCCATGTATCTAACACCCCTGATAGCATATGCCAAAGCAAAGGACTCAAGCTCTGTCATTTCTTATGATGTTAGTTCCATGTATCTAAATTGAGGAATATAGTTCTGTAATTTTTTGGTTCATGAATCCATTTGCAATTGTACAACTCAAACATCAATTTCAGAAGTTGTCTCTTTTTAGTTTTTAAGTTTCATGATTATCATAGTTTGCTATTTTGAAATCTTGTTCAACTTACCCATTGTAGGACAAATGAAGAATGAGGTCAAATGATGTATGGGGTGAAGGCATTGGTGTAAATACTAATGTTGATTTTAGATCAGGATATATTATGAATATTAGCATTGTTGGTCTTCAAAAAAAGGATGTGTTCGTGATGGTTGGTACCCAAGTATATCCATTATCTCTTTAATGTATTTTAATAATGTCTATTTTTTAATGTTACAGATGGTCAAATGATTCCTATCTTAGACTAAATAATTTTTCTTAAGTACGTACTTCATCCCATAATTATTTAGCAATTTACTTATGTAAATTAAGTATTCTACAAGGTTTTTATTACTACTAAATACCACCTTGCTAAGGGTATATTTGCACTACTATTCTACAAGACAAAGAAAAAATCTACAGTTTTGAAATTTATGCCTCATTTTTCTTCTATAAGTTTTATTTCTTGGTTTTTATTACTTTTTCAAATCTAATGTGCTTATGTTTTGTTTGGCTTCGCTTACTTTTTTTGTAGCTGATGCTATCTTCTACAAGGTATGTGATGAATTTTTTTCTTACTTATTTCCTATCTTGCAAATGAAGAGATCCATGCATAGGGTGACATGCAATTCTACTTTAAAATATTAACTCAGTGACTATTTTAAATATTTTTTATCCTTCTTTGTAAATAATAGGTTCTCTTTTTCAATAAAAAAATATTTTTTATCCTTCTTTGTAGAAAATAGGTTCTCTTTGAATTTGGTAGAGCATTTTATTAATATGCATGTGAATGAGATTATGCACCATGAATAGTAGATATTTTAAAAAAGGAGATGCAATTATAATAGTAGTTGTAGTTAATTTCTAATTAATTTTTATTTTTATTTAAAAAAAACATTCTAAGACGATTCTTTGTAAAATCGTCTTAAAATCCTCATTTTTTTAAAATTCTTTTTTTATAAAAGATCTTCTAAGACAGTTCTTTGAAAAACTCTCTTAAAAAGTCTACATTCTAAGCGGTTTTTACCTCTATTTTTAAAAAAAACATTCTAATACGGTTTTTCTACTAAACAGTCTTAGAAATCTTCGATACTAAGATGATTGGATAACCGCCGTGGAAAGTAAATATTTTCCACAACGGTGGCTTCAAAGACGGTTCTGAAACCGTCTTCGAATGTGTTTTGGAATCGACATTGAAAGTCTTCCTTCTAGTAGTGTGTATTTGATAGTATGACTATAATTTGACTGGACTAGATATTATCCTTGACATCGATTCACTTTTTTCCAATCAAATTATGTTTTTGTTTTAGTAATATTATATAATTTTCCTAAGATATTTCCTCCACCCTAAAGCCAATTTCTTTTATCTTCTCTAGCATTTCTCAAGTCTCCCAAAGCATAGTGGAAAGTGGAAAAAGTTTTATTTTATTAATTTCCTTAAAAAATATAAGTTGAGGTTGAACTTGCAACTATATGCATTATTAGAGAATTTAGATGTGTTTTCCGATGAAGTCACCACCTTACCTCTAGAAAGCGAAGTAAAGTTCTCAATAAAGTTGATTCCATAGAAAAGGTTAATCTTTGTGGCGTCCTATATATAGGATGTCACATTTAGAAATGAGTGGGTTGAAGAGGCGGTAAAAAGATTAAAGCATCCACACTATGTTCCCACCGTGGTGTGTTGAGTATGGCTCTAGTAGAGAAGATATCCTAATTTATTTAGCAGTCACGCTAAGTGCACCCCAACATACGCTAAGTGTGGGACTTCTAGAGAGTAAGTTTATAGCCTTTATAAAATGGCACTAACTGCCACTCTTGTATGTTAAGGACCACTCTTATGCGCTAAGCACCACTCTTGTTGGCTAAGCTCTAAGGTCAAGCACACTAAGAAAGGCCATGCATATGTTAAGTACAAGACCTCTAGCTACACAAACATGGCATTTTCTGTCATGAATTCATTCATGACGCAATGAGGATATACCATGTTTTATATATGCATGTTGAGAAATCTTTTGTGGAGGAAAGAAGATAGTAATCCCTCTAGATACTTAGGGATGACTAAAGGTTTTATTGAAAAAGGTGCGTGCAAAAGATTTCTGAGGTACCCTTATTAGTGGTAGGTTTTATCACTTCTATTCTCAATAAGTTGTAGTTACCTTTCAGACCAGAGGAGTATATAAGTACGAGGTCATAGTATAAGGACAAATGGATGCTTCTTAAAAGTTTGAGGTCAATTTTTGTTGTATGACAAAAAAAGTGGAAAAGACAAGTGTTAAGCATGCAAAAGATAATGATTTATGTTTATGAAAATGTTACACAAATATTTATGACATATTTTGCACTCATGAGACATATTTATGTTGATGCACACTACTACAAAAACCACTTTTTACGATGTTGATTTTACGTCAATTGATAAAAATCGACTTAGATAGAAACATGGTGACATTTTTATAACTAAATGCAACATCTTTACGACGATTTTGTGAAAATTGTCTTAAAAGGTTGTCAACTGTCTTAAAATATTTTCCACTATTTTTAATTAAATAAAAACAAACGCATCTGTTCAACTTCCCCTCTCACTAACCACTACACACACAAATGCGCCTGTTCGAAACCCTAAAATTCCTTCTCACACTCCTCGACTTCCCTTCCTCCAAACTCGAAGACAATCTCCCTCTCTTCCTTAAATGCCTCAATTATCTTTTCAAACTCAACAAATCAACTCTTCGTTCCCCTGTTCCTTACCTATGGCCAACATTCCTCACTCTTATCCACTGCCTCGAACATATCGCCAAATTCCACATCCACCTTTCTTCTTCCCCTAAACAAAACAACTCTTTCTACCAATACACTATCAACAACTACATGCACTTCATCCACAACGAGGACGACATTGTTGAGGACCTCGACCGCAACATCAAGGAGAAGCTCCACCACATAAAAGGTCACCGCCAAGGACCACCTCTAGTCCATGCATCGCAGCGCTGTTGAACTCGAGGCGGAGCTCGGTCGGCTCTTGTTCCTGCCGTCTTTGAAAGATGCGCTGGAGAAGGAGAAGGCAATACTGGAGGATGGCATGAAGAATTTCCATAGAAAGATCGAGGACGAGGAGTTATTGTCATGGATCGAGCAGTCAGAGAGGGTTCTAGTGGAGAAGGACAAGTAGGTAGAGGCAAAGGAAGAGAAGAGGAAGTGGATCTATGAGGAGAACAAGGAGCTGAAACTGCGCATGGAGGTGGATACATTCAATGCGAAGGACATGGAAAGGGGCTCTACAGAGGCTGAGCTTCTAAGGAATGCGTTAGAGGAGCAAGCATGCGATCTCCACACCATTCTCTCACACAAAATCAAAGACCTTGAGGCTCTCGCCATGGAGTGCAACCAAGCCCTTAAGAGGTCACTCTCTTATCACCAATTCATTATCATTATTATCAAGAAAATTGTGATTGATTGATGTTATCAGATATTGTGGTGTCTCTTGAATTCATTATGATGCCAATGGTACTAATTGAGTGATTATAGGTTGAAGATTGGGAATGGAATACAATATTTGTTGAATGCCAAGGAGACTACTCGTGCTGAGATAATGGGAATTGATCACAAACTCTCAATCTGCAATGCAGGGCATTTTAATGAGGATGAGGTTCTTATACAATTTGTTTCCATTTTCTTGTGCTAGGTCTCTATTTCATGTGTAATATTAACCCATTACTATGCCACAGGCTCGTTTTTTCTTTCGGCAACTCATATCTGGGGTCAGCTATTGTCATGCAATGGTAACTGATCTCCATAAGGTTGTTCTTTAGTTTTCTTATGAAGCTATTTTGTTCTACTAATATAGACACTACTATATTGAACTTGGGTAACTATCTCCTTGAGTTACTAAAAGGTGGTTTTATTCATTTTTGTTATTGGAAGGGACAATTGTGCATGATTATGATTGTGAATTATTTGATTATTTGAATTACTAATTAAGTTTGTGCTTAATCCATTCATTAGAATTGGGCATATCCCAAGTCTAAGTGATAGAGTGCTAGACCAGAATGTAGGCTTGAATTTTGAAACGCTCAGGATTTGGAAAGTGTATGTTTATAAGAAGAGGAAAACTACTGAGAAGAGGATTAGGAGAATGCTAAGTTCATTAAGTTGGCAGGTTGGTTGGGGTGTGGGGTGAATATAAGGAATGGAACTTAGTTTTACATATTTTAAAAAATTTGAATTGTTTTTATCAATTACTATATCCTACAAATCTAATAGATTTTGTTATTGGCAGTCTTCGGTGCTTCATTCACAACCTAAGCCAAATGTGGGAACTCCGACATATATTGCTCTAGAAGTATTGTTGTAGCAATAATATGATGGCAAGGTAGAGTACTCTTTATAGTTGTGGTCAATAAAGATCCAATGAAATCAAAATATTATGGTCTGTTTAGCTAATAGTTGGCTTAATTACTGGAGATTATAATTTTCCTATCAGCATTATTGATATACTAGTTCAAGTCATAAGGTATTATGATTTTATCTTCATCTTCCTTTATTTTTTAACTATAAAATTGAAACTATAAAACTATAAGGATGTTGCTTTCTGAGAATTTCTGGACATTTCTTGAGTTTATGTGAATCTTGACATTGTGAGTTGTATGTAACATTGCAGCTAATAAAAGAGCTTAATTATGAAGGCTCAAGAGCTGATTTCGATTGTAGTATGTTAATTTTATACTCAATCCAATTTTCCTATTTTTTAAAATCTTCACATTGTCATTACCACATGTGTTGGAATATTATGAATATTATGTTAATTTTATACGTAATCCAATTTTTTCTACTTGTTGAAATATTATGAATCAAAGATAATTTTATTCTCTATAGTTTATGAAATTGTTGCAATCACTGTATTTAATTACTCTTTATTCACTTGCATAATGCTTATCTTGTCTAATTGAGTAATTATATCAGTTTATTATTTTATTTGTAGATGCAAACCTTTTCTGTAAAAATCTGAAATCGTGTTCGGTGGGAGTGTTGTCATTAAGTTCAAGAAAAAAACTTTCCTTTTAGCTATTAATATTTTCTAATATGTAGGTTCTATTATTTTGGTTTAGGTGGTAAGTATAGCTGCATGTTGGGATGAACAGATTAATTCCATATTGTTGGTTTAGTATGGCAATAAATAGAGATCTATAGCACCTAGAGTTAAAGAGGAATACTGAGAAGGCAAAAAAGGAAGAACAATTTGAGGGGTCTGCTGCCTCTTTCCCAATCTTTTCTACTCAGTCTTTCTTTCTCTTTCCTTGCTTTGCATTATGTTATCACTAGGGCTATTATTTTCACTAACGCTTACATTTCTGTTTAATGT
Organism: Glycine max; assembly: GCF_000004515.6. Taxonomy (NCBI): domain Eukaryota; kingdom Viridiplantae; phylum Streptophyta; class Magnoliopsida; order Fabales; family Fabaceae; genus Glycine; species Glycine max. Next base: position 15,336,017 of record NC_038251.2, on the reverse strand, counting down.
CTATTAGTACTAGATCTATTTGATGTTGTTCCATGTAGTTTGACTGATTGATTCTTTATATGTTTGAGATCTTGATTTCTCCATAAAAGTGATAGGTGTTGAAATAACACGTGATAATGATGATCTAGCAATGAGTTCACGTAATGTGTATCTTTCACCTGAAGAGAGGGAAAAGGTATTTTTATTCAAATATTGTGTAATTAATTAAAGCCAGCAATGATATTTAATTTTGAAGTATTTGTGAATGATAATGTAAAATTTATGTTACAAAGTTTTTCTTATGTTAGCCTCTTCACTTTAAGCTGTACTAATCCTTAATAAATTGTTAGTATACTTTTGCTTCTTACTACAGCTAGGAAACAATGATTTCTTTCAATCCTTTCAGGCACTATCAATAAATAAATCATTGTTAAGAGCTAAATCATCAGCAGAAGCTGGTCAAGTGCATTCAAAGAAGTTGAGAAATTTGGTCGTCCAATGTATTACTTTGTAACATATCTTTTTTTCTTGTGTTTAATTTGGTCGTCCAATGTATTCAAATGCTGGTGGAATGATTGATTATGCTGAGGTGAGATGTTAAATATCTTTCTTTTCCGTGTTTAATTTGGAGTGTCTTAAGAAATCCTCACATCCTTTGAAAGAACACAATTAATCATGGTTAATATTGCCCCAAGTTACTTTGGTTGTGATGTATGCCTTACCAAAATATAATTGGACCTTACAGATCCTTGAATGAAGCCAAAGCAATACAGAATTAGAATTTATGAATAATGGAAGGTATTGTTTAATACGAACTAGATAATTTATGGAATGTATTGTTTTACCTAGCTATTGACATACATTTTGGCTATTTTGAAGCATTAGTGCAGAAGGTAAGGTGCAGTGCTACAGGGCTTTGGATGGGTGGTGAGTTGTCCAAATAATTTTGTTCTCTGTAGTTTAGTTTTACATATGATACATAATACATTTTAGGCTTTTCATGTATCATAGCCAATTCTACTATATATTCTTTTAGGCTTTAAAGCTATTGAGTGAGAAAATGGTATATATATAACCATTAATTTCTGGGCTTCGATGTAAGCTTAAGCTTGTAGGGGAGTTGGTCCTTAACGTGGTATTGAAACTTAGCAATTTGGTGGTGGAGCTGCAGTGGAGCAACAAGGATTAGACTTCTGACCACTTGGTGACAAAGGCTCTCAAGCCAAGTTAAGAACCAACTCTTCTTTAAATTCAAGCTATTAGGTGTAGTTGAATGGTTTTATATTTTTAACAAAAGTTGTACTTTATTTGCAGTTGAATGGTTTCCATGTAAGCTTGTACCCTTGAATATTAAGAGAGATTATCTAATAGGTATGATTTTTTTAATATTATTCAGTTATTCAATAATGACTTTAATTTTCATATGCTTGATTTTTTTCTTAATTATTTTAATTATTTATGTTTTAATATTTTTTTTAGATGTCAAAGGAGTTGTGACAACTATATCTTCCATTAGAGATTCCATTAGAGAGTATTTCAAGGGTGGAAAATCATTGAAGAGGATATTTATTGAAGTCAATTATTCATCGTATGTATTCTATTTTAAACATGTCACTTATTTTTCTATGATGAGCAATTTTGAATTGGAAATAGTTAGTGGTAAAATTTCATTTGAAACTGTGTGGAGGGGACAAGAAAATCTACTGTTTCAGCTGAGGCAGAGAACAACAATGTGAAGAAGGAAGAAAACAACAATGATAACAACAACAACTACTACAATGAAAGTAATAGCAAAATCGAGAATTCGAGTGAGTGTCTAAGCAAGGCCAAACGTCAAATGAAGACGCCGTTTCAACTTGAAACACTCGAGAAAGCTTATGCTGGTTTGTTATCGTTAACCTTTTTTATTTTATTTTTTTCTTGTTCAATTTCTAGGCTTTTTTATTGTTCAATTTTTTTGTTTTTGGTTTTTAGTTGAGAATTACTCGTTGGAGACTATGAGGGTGGAGTTGTCGGAGAAGTTGGAATTGTCGGATTGGCAGTTGCAGATGTGGTTCTGTCACCGGTGATTGAAGGACAAGAAGGAGTTGTCGGCAAAGAAGCCGCAAAAGGCAGCGGCGTTGCCGGATTCTCCGATGGAGGAGCCCAAGTTGGTTTTTATGGGATATGCAATTCAACCATTTAAATGAACTTGTCTTGCATGCTTGCTTTAGTTATTATCTTTTCATTGTATGTTTCTACTTAGGTATCATGATAATGATGTCAACTATGGAGTTTCTATTTTTGATATGTATGTGTTTTTTATTTTGTTAAGTGGTAATGGGTAAACAAGTTTCTTGGGTGTTCTGTTTAAGAGTATCATAGGAAGCAGGGATGAAATGTTCTTTTTTAGCTTTGGTTGTCTTCTTTCTGAATGATATATTGATAATTTGGGCTCATATAAATATGTGTTTATCCCATTGGGCATTTGTAATATGAGTTGATGACAGTGTTAGTGACAATTTAGTCTTGTCTTCTACATGTTTACTTAAAATAAATTATATGTGACTATCAAAAAGAAAATGAACTAAAATGAAACTATGAGCACAACCTTTGATTGGAGCCTATTCATGGAAACCTTTTGCCTGTTTTATTTGCTTGAAATGTATAACTTGTTAAAGCTTTTCTATGGTAGAGATAATTGAACATAACTATAGTTCCAACTTCCAAGAATCATTATTAATTATATGCCAAGTAAGAGCATTATTATATTTTATGCAAGAAACTGAGTGATTAGTTTGGCTGGAAAGTTGAGCTTGAATGAGCACCATATGGAATTGAAAACCATCGAGTATATGGATTACAAGATAGTGTACTAGGGGTGGGAAAAAATAATGACTTATAACTGCAAGAATGAGATTGTTGTGTTGCCTTGTGGCCTTCATGTTTAAGGCTGATTCATATATTATATATATGCAGGTTATCATGGGTCAAGCTGTTGTGCAAAGGTGCAAAGCAAATGTCAATTTCCATGATGAAGAGAAACCTTTATATCCTCCAACAGGATGCAGAGGTGCACCATTACTTTCACCCTACCTTGTAATCAATGAAGATGGACTTCCCTATGGGGCTGCACTTCATGCATCATTGGCCACTAGTTATCTTACAAATTATCAGCAAGACATAGCCAGGGTATGGTTTACAGTTTTAATAATTACAGGAGACTATGCAGTATGTACTTGACTATATTAGCCTGATATGTGGCTGCACTAGTTTTAATAATTACAGTTTTAATGGCCAGGGCTGCACTTCATGCAATGCAAATGCCTTATTTCTTGCAACATCAACCTGATATGTGGCATTGTTTATCGTTTTAATAATTTGACTTGAACTAGAATAATACTATATTCTAGAAATGTATCTATTTTTTCATTTGATTTCCAACAATGATTTGGACCTGTTGCTGGCATGGCTTTCTTTTCAGCTGTTTACGTGCTATATTGAGTGTGACCCTTATGGTTTTGTTTGACTAGATTTGCTATACAGGACTATAGACACTCAGCACACAAGAGTTTCCCTTCAAGAAATATTCTCCTATTTCTTATTTCTCTTGACATATACTTTCAAAGGCTTATTACCCTCCATCTATACTTTGTTGAAGCCGTGCTTTTTTTTAGCTTTCCCCTTAAAAATGCTTTGATATATTAATATCAACAAAAATATTAATTACATTCATTTGAAGCATGATTTGATTTCTAAGATTAATTACATCCTATTCCTCATTCACTGCTGTGGTTGTTTCCAGTGTAGCAATTCTATGCAGTTTTCTCCTTCTTTTTCATCCTTAGGAGTCCCGATTTATAATTAGTGTTTGTAAAGGTAATTGCCACTTGTCTTTTTAATTTATTTCCTTTTATATTGTCTTTTTAATTTTATTAAAGTGCAGTCAAATTTTATTTACTAAAAGTATATATTACTTTAAGAAAGATAACGAGAGATGGAGGAATTATTATTATTGTATGTTATTATTTTGGGGATAATGGTTTGGTGGAATTTAATTATGTGTAGGTGGATGACAAGTACCAATATTCATGTCACAACAAAGATAGCCAAGTTCATGGATGGGAAGACGCTAAACTGTAGGTTTAATATTAATTTACTTTATCTATCTAATATATAAGTATATATTATATAGCTTGATTTTATAACTTAGCTAATAGTGACACTAGCACACATATATATGCCTAGCATACGTATATATTATCTATCTAATATATCACTTTTATTTTCCCATAAGTCCATATCTGATTATTAGTAGTATTAATTTATTGATTCTTAATTGGTTTTGATTTGGTTTTTGGCACTGAACATGTGTAGCTCAATAGAATTATCTCACTAATTCTTTTTAATTTTGCCAGTTTAGTTGATTATACTCTGTTTTGTTTATTGATACACAAATGCTAACCAATATCTTTAATAAGAATACTATTTAAATTTTTTTAAAATAATTAAATGCATAAAAATATGCTTGCAATGATTTTGAATTGCACTCCTATGTTATTTTTCATAATTTTTTTGTTTAATTTCTTAACCACTGGTTAGCTGGATTGGACCATATATTTTACCAAATAATTAACTTTTGATATGGAAATCACTAAGACATTAAACTCTTCATTCAATTGAAATGGATGGATCAGTAAGGTCCAGTTAGTTAGATGAAAAGTATTGTAATGAGTATAATCTCTTTTTGTCGAGTGCAGACTCAGAACTTTGTGTGCAAGTTACTGGACCGGAGTCATGGAGTAGTTTGGACCACTACAGCTCCACCAAGTGGACCTTTGACTTTAATATCTACTGGACAAGACAATTACAAGGTAATATAATTCTAAGTACAAGGAACTTGATCCGTTAGATCATTTATTACTACTAAAAGCTCTTTGTGAAGTTATAGCTCAGGTATTAATTTTTTCTGTTTTGTTTATTTAATTTGATATATTAATATATGAATACTTTTGCATCTCATGACTAGAAACACTCTTAGTCTATGTTACTAATCATCTTTGGTGTTTCTCTCTCTTTTTTTATAATGCCTTTGGCTGTTTTAGTTTTGTCTGATGTAAATAATTTTGAAGATTCTCAAAACCTTAAAATTGTCATTGCTAACATGTCTATTTTAGTTATAGGTACGATACAATTTCAAAAGGTCGGAGTCACAGATTGTACAGGGAAATTATCACATCAGATTCAATTCCAAATGATAAGGATGAAGAATGTTTATCACTCCCCACCATTCAATGGGAAACACTTGCTTCCAATCTTGAAGATGTTTCAAAAGTAGTTGTAAGATCATGTTAACCATCTTTTGTCTTACTTTTTCCCCTGGATTTGAAACCTTATTAACTTTACCTTTAAATGTTAACTGTAGGAAAAATTTGCAATCAGCAAGTCTGCTGTAGAAGTTGCTGTTAGCATGAAACTTCAAGATGATGCTATTCCTGCTCTTGAAAAGCTTCGGAAGGTATCGACATCCTTTAGTTTACTGTTTGATTATTAGTAACATATATAATATTGTAATTATAAATATTGATTTTATTATTATATAATAATATTTATATATTAGTACAAGCCCAAGCCCCCAAATAAAGGACTAATAACCTAATATCTTAACATATAAGAGATAACCTTTTAATTTAAAAGTTTGTAACAAGTAATAATGCTGGTGGGGGAGGGTAGCAATTTGAACTCCAGGTCCCTGATCTCTGCAAATCTATTTTGGTCCTATATGATCTTTTTTCACATGTTATATGCATTTGTCATGTTTGTTACTTCCCATCATGTTTTGTTTGGAACTTTATTTTTTGCAGCACTCTAAACCTTTCTATTCAAGAGACTATGGTCACAAATATTTTACTAGGGAAGAATGATAACGTGAAAAATGTTTGTATATTCTTTGGAATGAAATTCTATGCTCCCTGTGTTATTCTCACCACAGGGACTTTTATGAGTGGTAAAATTTGGGTCGGTAGAACTTCTATGACTGCAAGAAGAGATGGCGAGTCTACTTCACTTGGATTAACATAAAACTTACAACGACTTGGTTTTGAAATTGATCGATTGAAAATTGGAACCCCTACCCGAGTGGACATTCGCACTGTAAATTTCTAACGATTAGAACCACAACATGGAGATGAAGAGGTTTGTCCATCTAAACCTATAAGTAGGTTCATTAGATTCAATTTTGGTTCAAATCAGGCTTTTGGTTTGTAGTTTGCAAATGGTTGTCTGGACTCATTCCAAGTGTCACTTCTGATTATGTTAGTCTATTAGTAATCTTGATACAACTTAAAAGGCCTTAGTAGTTTGCTACTGGGAGAATTATGTCTACCAGTCATCAGTTGGGCCAGGTCCAAGATGTTTTTTATGTTAATTCTCTGATTGGCTTAGTCGATAATAATATTTAACATAGATAGCTATGCAATACTTTTAGTCCTGATAGTTCAAACAATTTACGACATGATAAATAAAAATAGAATTTTACTTTTCCTCTAGTGTTGAATGATAATGATAATGCTGAGTTGCTAACTGCTTGTATTTATAAATACTGACTTTAATATTATATAATAATATTTATTGATTATTACTAATATTGATAATATAATTTTTTATTATTAATTAACCTAAATTTTAATTGTTTGCAGGTTATTCAACATTTAACATCGGTGCTTACGTCACCAACGATGTTAAAACACACAAGCTATTCAACATTTAACATCGGTGCTTACGTCACCACTGATGTTAAAACACACATTTTTTACATCGTTGATGAATACAACACCGACTTATAAGGTATAATTTATACATCGGTGGTCAGGATAACACCGATGTAGAAAATATTGTATTTCTACAACGGTCGATTGAGGAACAATGTCGAAACTTTTAACTTTCAACGACATCATATTAAAAAACGGTCCAAAAATGATGTAAAATGCCATTTTCGACCGATGTAAAAACTACGATTTCTAGTAATGTATAACAGAAGGAGTCACCTCGATAAGCTCCATTATGTTCGGTCGACGCTAAATATCTGTTTAATGACTAAATTTGATGACATATTTTCACTCAATTTAACTTCGCTCAATCTGACCCAAAATATCTATTTTAATTATAAAATAAAAAAACTAAAAATTGCTTATTTAATTAAAAAACACTTTTAAAAAATTAAATAAAATCACTCATATTATGTTTTTATTCCTATATACTTTGTTAATATTTATTTCAATTTTTAGTTAAGATTATAAAATATAAATAAAAATTAAAGAGTACATTATAATTACAAAGCTTATAGTGAAATACAATTATATAGTAAAAGGTTAAACAATAATCGAAACACTGTTACATCTGTAATTTTTATTTTCCTTTATTTTAAAAATATATTTCCTTAATAAAATAATATATTTTATCACAAGAGTCTAATTCAATTGGTTGAGTAAAATGTGAGTTGTTATAAATTTCTTGAATCAATTCCTACGTATAAAAAAATAAATAATAATAATAATAATAATAATAATAATAATAATAATAATAATAATAATAGTTTAGATAAAGTAATATTATGACTAAATGAATCTCCTTTATTATAGCACGAATATATAATATAAATATAACAATTTTTATCTATCATGATTTGTAGTATATTATAACAATACTAAAATACATACTCTTAGGGGGTGTTTGGTTTGACTGTTTTATGTTTTCATTTTCACTGGAAATAAAAAATGGTGATAGAAATGCGTTTGGTTGAATTTTTGAAAACATTTTTAGTGAAAATATTTTCTCAAACGAACCAAAAACTAGAAACAATAAAATCTCGTTTTCAGTTGAAACCAAGAACTTCATTTTGGGTAAAATGAAAATGCGGGGGCAAGAAATGTAATTTTAAGCAAATCTAAAAATACATTTTCTTTTATAAACGTATTTTCAGTGTTTTTATTTCTTGAAAGCAGAAAACAAGAAGTCAAACCAAACATATTTTCAGAATTTTAATATTTTGAAAATGAAAACAGGAAATAAAAACAAAAAATGAAAATGCAAACCAAGCACACCTTTATTATTTCATTTTTCGTTACCAAAGAAATAAAAATGCATACTCCTATCACTTCATTCTTCATTAGTAACAGATATCCCTTTTTCATAATTAATTATATATTTATACTTATTATAAGTAGCTTCATCAATATAACACAAGTATGATTGTTTGAAATCAAAATAAGTTATTGTAAAGGTAAACGTTTAATTTTACAAGTATTTTACATCTAAATAAGTGAAAATCTATCATTAGATCTAATCATTGAACAAATATTAAATACCAGGATGGAGCATATTGAGGTGACACCTCTTGTTACATGACAAACAAAAAGTATAAGGTACTATTTAAAGTGGGATCTCCTATATTCATTTGTGACACAAATATCCATTTAGTAAATATTTTGTTGACCAAGCATTCTAATAATTAGTTTTGATTTTTAAGGACAAATCCCATTTATAGAGTTATAATGGTGTCTAGTAGGATGAATGATTTCTCCTTCTCCTTTTATTAATGGTTAACAAATCACATAGTATGTTTGAAGTTACAAGGAACTAGTTTGTTGAAAAAACGGTGTAGGTGTGAATATAGCTATTTGATGGTTTTGATACAAATGTAGGCTAGTGGACAATGGCATTGAATGTTTTTAACATGGATTGGGTATCCCTTGACCCTATTTAATATATTCCTTTTGACTGATTAAAAAAATCGCATTAGAACCTACTTTTAAATGCTCTAATAATAAATAATTAAAATTGATAGTACTTCCTGTTTCACTCTCTACTTTTTTTTTTTATTTGTAGTTTCTATTTTACTCTACTTTATATATACATGTTAACTCAAAGCCATTGCAAATTACCAAATTAACTTATCTTCTCTCATGAAAATAAAATGGCACGGAGGAATTTAGTATTTTCCCAAGCTATGGCTGTGCTGTTGCTATCTAGCATAGTTCTCACACAAGCACAACCATGATCATGGTCAGCATTCCAAGCATCCAAAGAACTAGCCATAAAGCTTAGTCAGCCATAAAGCTTAGTCGTAACCCTCAAACCCTTCCACTAGATTATGGCCACATAGTTCACAAAACCCCAGTGGCAGTTTTCAATCCATCTTCTGTTAGTGACATCTTGGCCTTGATAAATTTCTCAAACTCTCTTCCCACCCCCATTCACCATAGCCCCTAGAGGGAAAGCCCACTCTGTTCATGGACAAGCCATGACACGAAATGGGGTGGTGTTGAATATGACTAACCTCAATAGTTCTCAAAATGGGTCAGGGATTTTGGTGTCTGCCTGTGATGGAAAAAGTCCATTGGTTTGTTATGTTGATGTAGGAGGAGGGCAAATGTGGATTGATGTGTTCCATGCAGCCCTTCAACGCGGACTCACACCTTTATCTTTGACCGATTATATGTACGCCACGATTGGGGGCACACTATCTAATGCTGGGATGGGTGGCATGGCCTTTCGATTCGGACCTCAGATCTCTAATGTTCTTCAATTAGATGTTGTTACAGGTATGACTCACTCAATTTTATCCGGTAATTTATCAATTAATTTATTTCATAACCATCTCCGATGTGAAGGGCTTAATTGCATATTTTATTTCTTGGAAATTATAATTGTATGATTTTTCATCTAGTTTCTAATTGTACTAATTGATTTTCTTAAGTATCTTATATTTATATTCAAGTTATACTTTTAATTATCTATCAAATATTTAACAAAGTATGTTAGTCTAAAATATTTCACGAAATATGTGACATTTAACATGATAATGTCATGCTGACGGATTCGACATGTACAACTTTAGTCTATTAAAATAATTTTAGTGTTAAATCTTAAATAAGAATCTTGAGCTCAAGATCTGATCTTTCATGAATCTTCCAATAAAGGAGTAGTATAGATCTCCATAGTAGAGTATGAGTTCTTGTATAAGAACCTTGAAGATGCACATGATTCAAAAAAAAACTTTTACTCAAAAGCTAAAAATGATCAACAACATCATGCGGGTAGCACCAACAGAAGAGGAGAATGATCAACAAGAAATAAAACCAGAAAAACCAAAAACAAGAAGTAAAAAAAAAAACAGAGACCATAAAGATCAAAGGACAAGAAAGGAAGAAAAAGAACAAACCATAATACTTGGAATCGCAAAGAGGGGAGGGAGAAGAAGGAAGAAAAAGAAGAAGAGAGAAGGAAGAGGGGAATGGCACAAGAGAGGGAGGAAAAAAAATCCAGAAATAAAAAAAAGAAAGACTGATTTGTAAAAATGACAATAAAGGACAAAAAAATTAATCAATTGGCATCCACTACTAAAAATTATACTAAAAAATCATATTTAATTTTTTAAATATTTAAAAGTAGGGTCAATATAGAACCTACTAAAAATTATCTAAAATTTCAAAATGAGAATTATCACTAAAGAAAAAAAAAATCATAGAGATAATGAGAGATCATCAATCTTACATGTCGTTGTGGGGTCTACCAAAAAAGTGATCTAATATGGGATCTACACCAAAATTCTCTTAGATTTTATAATTATAAAATTTTAGTCTCCCAAATTCTTATTAATATTGTGGAGAAAATTGAAAAAAAAAATATCATTATTATATGTAGTAAACTTATTATTATGTATATCAAAATAATATATTTATTACATTCATTGACATGTTTACTATATATATTTAGTATAATAATAGTATATTTATTACATTTTTTTGTTGACATACAAAAAGTCAGAGACTTAAAAGCTTCTAGTATAGAAAAAGAAATACCTACTACACCAGCTCTTAAAGAATTACATATGAAATCCGACGCATTTATGATCATATACTTTTACAGAAATATAAATTGTTATTCTATTTATAATTAGTATTTATATCAATAGAAAAAAATTATAGTTTATACTATGATATAAATTTTTAAAATATAAATTTATTATTTATATTGATATAATAATTTATAATTTTTACTATGATATAACTTTATAAATATAAATAGGCACCCCTTGTGCTTTTGAACTGGTTTTAATAATATATCTTTTTTTCGTTGCAAAAAAAGCGTTTATAAATATAAATTATCACTACATTAACATACTAATTTATATTTATTAATTTAATACTAAATATATAGTAAATGTATTATTAAATGAATGTAATAAACATATTATTATATATTATTAATTTTCAAAAAAGTTTTAATGCTTTTTCACCCTAGAAATATATATTTTTTTGTTTGTAATTCATATAAATTTTTATTTTGTTTATGATTCTTGTAATATTTAAACCTTCCATTGGAGATTAATGGGTAAAAAAAGAAGGTTTAAATATTATATGAATCATAAATAAAGTTTTCTGACAGAAAAAGAAAACTAATTAATATATAGTTAAAGTTAATGATATTTGTTTAAAAAGTGCTAATTACATTTTTTTTATCTAGTCAATGTTGTATAATTACCAAACATATAATACAATATATACAATTTTACAATGAATATTGAGCTAGTGTGTTTTTTAAAATTGTTTATGCTTAAAAAAATAGTTTTCTACTTATTTTTAAAAGTAAATCCTATATGCTTATTAAATAAGTATTTTTTTAAAAAAAATACTTATTTTAAAATTTTTTATTTTATTAATATGATGTGACATAATTGATAAATAATTTTGTCTCTTAAGCATGTGGTTGAGAATTCTATCTCTAACTTGGGCATATGGAAAAATATTTGTTAGAAAAAATCAATGTATTAAATGAATCTCGATCTTCAAGATTAATCATTAACTTTTTACTCAAGATACGTTATAATTAAAAAATTGATATTTTAAGTGTAAATAAACTTATACATGGTATATTAAAATTTATCAGGTCTTATGCTTAAATGTCTTATTGTACCTATCTTATTAAAAAAAACATCTAATTATACCCATAAAATATAAAAAAAATTGATATTTTAAGTATAAATAAACTGATACATGGTATATTAAAATTTATCAGGTCTTATGCTTAAATGTCTTATTGTACCTATCTTATTAAAAAAATCTAATTATACCTATAAAATAAAAGGTTTATTTCGCTCGTTTTGATTGTAAACATTTTTGCTGTTTGTTTGCGTCTTTGTAAATATTTTTTTTATATTTTAGTATCTAATGTTTGTTTTCCTCGTATAAACATTAATACATCTATATATGTGGCTTTTATATACAGGGAAAGGAGACCTTGTGACTTGCTCTAAGGAGAAGAACTCGGAGGCATTTTATGCTACTCTTGGAGGATTAGGTCAATTTGGGGTGATAACAAGAGCAAGAATACTTTTAGGACCTGCACCTACTAGGGCAGTATTAGTAGTTTCCCCTATTTCATATAGATTTTGTAAGGGTGAAAATAAAAATAATATTTTATAGGACTAAAATCAAACTCATTTCATATAAATCGAAATTAAAACTCACTCAAATTATAGATATACTAAAATCATATTTAATCTATAATTGTATGGATGTCATTTATTTGAAACATACATATTACAAATAATTGTTTTCAATAAATTTAGTCTTAGACACTATACAATTCCATTACTTTTAAAGTTGTACCAAATTATTATTTTTCTTTTTACAGAAGTTCTACCAAACTAATTAACTAACTTAAAAGATATTTATTTATTTACTTTTAACAAAGTTTGTTATGTGGGGAGTTTTCAGGTAAAGTGGCTCCGCCTGCTATACAACAACTTCACCGCATTTTCAATAGACCAAGAACATTTAATATCATTCAGTGAAAGGAATGACATTACTACAGCGGATTATGTAGAAGCTATACTTCTATCGAATCAGCCACCACTAGATCTTCTCTTTTTTCCAGCTTGTGATCATCAAAGGTAACTTTCCTGCTAACTCTCAATATGGCATTATCTTACCGAATTAATATATAATGTAAGAGATATGCGACTTATGTAAGAATTAATAAATAAATAATTAATAATTAAGGATTAAATTGTAATTGGGTTAAATAAGAGAAATTTATAAAGATAACTCTTACATGATGGATAGGAGTAGTGATTATAAAAGGGGTTAATACCCACTAACCTGAAATAAGGGATCATGACAAAAAATTGTTCTCTCTCACCTATAGTCATCAGAAACGTAGAGATGTGATGTAAAAATCTAAGGAAGTGAAATCTTTGATCTTGTCTTCCTTATTTATTGTTTATGAGAATCATAGGTAAGATCTTATTATTTCCTATAATTGATAATTTAAAAAATCTTTTAAAGTTTTTACATATGGTATTAGAGCAAGATTTTATGAAATTATATTATTCTTCATTGATGATGTTTTTCTCCAAATTTTATGAACCCTAATTATAAAATTTAGGATTTTTTATCGGCTGCACGAATGAAATTGTATGATTATTAAAATTGTCTTTCGGAATCCATTTGCAATTATGCACAAAGAAAGAAAGTGGGTAGAAAGTCTATAGGTTGTTTTCTTTAGGGATATGCTAGATGCACCCAGCATTATTGCTGGTGCACCCAGCAATTTATTGAAAGGTCAAGTTTGCCCTTCATTAAAAAATTTTAAAACACTTCCTCTTTTCTCCCGGATTCACTTTCTGCTTCTGCTTTTGTTTCTTTTCTTTCCTCTTCCGGGAGCATTCTCTTCCACCGCAAGCCACCGCGAGCCCAGCTGCTACTTCTTTCGCCTGGACGCCATTGCCGTTCGAGATAAGTTTTGTTAACCTTCCATTTGGTTTTATTATGCACTGTGTAGTTGTAGCATTAGGCTAGATTAAAAGAACCTTAGGTTAGCAGAACCATAGGGTAGAAGACGAGAGCAGGAGGTGTCGGAAAAAATGGGGAAAGGGGGCTGACGGCGAGGCTTCCGGAAGACCCGTTATGGGTTCTTCCGGAACTTCCGAAAGAACATTTTCTGGAAACTTTCCGGAAGAAGTGTTCTTCCGGAAGAAACCAAACGTTTTCCGGAAGAACCCTTATTCCGGAAACTTTCCGGAAGAAGGGTTCTTCCAGAAACGTTTGAGATTTCCGGAAGAAGTTTCCGGAAGAACACTTCTTCCGGAATTATTCCGGAAGAACACTTCTTCCGGAAAGTGGTTTTTTTTTCTTTTTTTTTAAAACAAAAATTATTTTTGTTTTTTTTTAAATGAATTATTATATTTCTGTTGATTATTTTGTTTTATAGATTTTATGAAAAATGAGATTTGGGTTTTTGATGTCATGTTTTTTTTATAATTTACATTGTGTATTTTTATTAAATATTAATTTGTAAATTTTTTTTTTATAAAAGTGGTTGTGTTTGTTTTTGTTTATTGTTGATTTTTTTAAATTAGTGTTTTTTCTTTAAAAATGAAGTTGTCTATTTTTATAATTAAAGTTGTGTGTTTTGGAAGTTTTATAAAAATACTATTTTTTTTTAAATTAATTAGTTTTTTTATTATAAATAAAGTATTTTATTTTCTAAAAAAATTGTGGATGTTTACTAAATAATTTTTTTTACATTAGTTGTTTAATTTTTTAAAAAAAATTAAGTTGTGGATGTTTAGTAATGAATTATTTTTATATTAGTTGTGTTTTTTTTTATAAATGAAGTTGTTTAATTTTTTTTAAAAAAATTAACTTGTGGATGTTTACTAAGTAATTTAGTTGTGTTTTTTTAAGTAATAAAGTTTCTTATTTTTTTTTAAAATTAAGAGTTGGATGTTTACTAATTAATTTTTTTTACATTAGTTGTGTTTTTTTTATAAATGATGTTGTTTAATTTTTTTTTAAAAATTAAGTTGTGGATGTTTAGTAATGAATTATTTTTATATTAGTTGTGTTTTTTTTATAAATGAAGTTGTTTATTTTTAAAAAAAAAAATTAACTTGTGGATGTTTACTAAATAATTTAGTTGTGTTTTTTTTTAATGAAGTTGTTTAATTTTGTTTTTAAAATTAAGTTGTGGATGTTTATTAATAAATTTTTTTTACATTAGTAGTGTTTTTTTTATAAATGAAGTTTAATTTTTAAAAAAAAATTATGTTGTGTATGTTTTAAAATAATTTGATTTAAGTTAGTCTTATTTGTTTATAAATAAAGTTGTTTTTTTTATAAAGAAAATTGTGTATATTTTGATCGAAAAAAATACGTGTTCGACATGATTTGCAGATCATGGCCAGAACACGAGGTTTAGATCGTGCGATAGGTAGAGTTGTAGGCAAAGATAGACCTGCTGATGAGGATGCTGCTGATGTTCCTGAGAGGCGTAGGCCTACTGCCTCAGCCCGTAGGCTACGCGTTCATCAGATGACTGCGGAGGGACGTGATATGGCTGAGGACGTCGCTGACATGACTGATGATGTCCCTGAGCAGCCTACAGAGGCACCTGAGATGCGTGTGGACGCACAGGGTGCTGATAGTGGTGAGGGGTCAGATGGTGATGATGCTGCAGAGGGATTCCCTGGTGGTCCACGAGACCCGTCAGTGCTCACATCATTTGTCGAGCATGTTGCACATGCCGTGTGGAGTGGACAGGTATTTTAATTTGTTAATTATTTGTCATTGTTTATTTATTTGTTTATGATTAATTTTTTTTAATAATTGTATAATTTGTACTTCAAATCAGGAACGTCCTGATTTGAAGTTAGTGTCACATGGGAGGAAGGTGACACTGATTGGGAGGCAGTGCCTGAGATTGAAGGCCTGGTGGCTGCCACAGGATTAAGTCCACTGATAGATTGTTCAGTTATTACTGGCGATCCTGGACTTATATCCGCATTTGTGGAGAGGTGGCACAGTGAGACTAGCACCTTCCACCTTCCTGTAGGAGAGCTGACGATCACATTGGATGATGTGTCGTCAATCCTACATTTGCCCATCACTGGCGCCTTGCACAGTTTCCACGCCCTTTCTACGGAGGAGGCCAGATTCTTGCTTACGGAGTTGCTGGAAGTGTCTGTGGAGGAGGTCAGAGCGGAGACAACACTCACACGTGGAGCATATGTACGATTAGGGTGGGTTCGAGACATATATGAGGCCAGATGTCAGGCCCGGCGGTGGATTGTCGCTGCTCGCGCTTATCTACTGCACCTTGTTGGTTGCACTCTTTTTGCTAATAAGAGTGCAACATACGTGCATGTGGTCCACCTTGACGCTTTCCGGGACCTTGCTCATAGTGGTGGTTACGCTTGGGGGGTTGCGGTGCTGGTTCATATGTATGACCAGTTAGATGAGGCTTGTAGGACCACCACCCGACAGCTTGCGGGGTACTTGACGCTACTTCATGTAAATTTTGTGTTTATTAATATGTTAGGTTCGATTATGATTTAAACATGTTTTTATGTTATGTTAACCTCAATTATTGTGTAGTGCTGGATCTATGAGCACTTCCCTAGTGTGCACCAGTGCGTGACTGACGATACATACCAGGAGACGTCCCCACGTGCTTCCCGGTGGTTGACGTCGAAGGCGCACATGAAGGGCATCACAGGAGCACCCTACAGGGCACGTTGTGATGGTTTGACCGTCACAGATGTGTCCTGGTTGCCGTACACGGAGCATCGGGGTGTTAGGGCGTTTCAGGAGATTTCATCGTTCCAGGGTCAGCTCAGATGGGGTCCTATGATCGTCACAGTTCGACCGGAGAGGGTGGTACGCCAGTTCGGTTACATCCAGAGCATCCCTCCGCCGCCTGTTAGTGCACGATTGTCACACGATCAGATAGATGACAGGTGGATGGAGTTTGCGGATCACTTACTACCTGCGGGTCAGCATTGTCTAGTGCCTGGGCAGGTATCTGCGGATTACATTGAGTGGTTTTTCCGCATATCTCACCCTTTCATGACACCGACCCAGGCAGCTGACCAGCAGAGGGATGCACCAGTTGCAGACCCTGAGGACTACATATAGCTGCCCAGCCCCCAGGTTCCAGTGGCATTTGACCCCCCTCCACATGTGGTAAGATTATTTGCGCGTTAACTGTTTTATGAGTTGTTGTTTATTTTGAATTTCATAATAAATGTTTTTAATGATTTTGACAGGATGATTACGAGGGATATGAGGCGATTGCACAGAGGTTGGAGCGTGTGCTCAACCTTAGGATAGTCACTGCAGGCACAGAGTTATATGACATTATGCAGGACTGTCTGACGATCGCGAGAGGGGGACCCAGTGCTGACGGGACGGTCAGGGCTCGTCAGAGACGCCGCACGGACCATTGATCATTGTATTTATTTTGTTGTGTTGTAGTTGACAAGAATATTTGTAATTATTACAGTTTTTGTTTAATATAGTTGACGTGTTTTGCACAGTTTATTATTTTATAATATAGTTTGTTATTCCGATTGTTTGTGGTCCTTAAGCGAAGTTTACGATTCTTTTAAATTTATTTTTAAAAAAAGGGAACCTAGAATCATGAGTTTTGTTTGTAAGAATTACATAAAAAATAAAAGTTTTTAAAATGATTAATAATTTATAAGTGAATCCTTTTTCCATGTTCAAGTACCCATGTTTGTAAGAATTACATAAATGAACCCTTTTTCCATGTTTGTAAGAATTACATAAAAAACATAAGTTTTTAGAATCATGAGTTTTGTTTGTAAGAATTACATAAATGAACCCTTTTTTCCATGTTCAAGTACCCATGTTTGGGAATTTTTTGTGTGGGTGTGCCAGTGCCCTGAGACAATGGAGGGCGGTCATTTCTCATGTTTGGACGTCAAAGAACCCAAAAAAAAATAGTCCCGTTCCCCGGTTCCGTCAACTAACACGTCAAAACAAAGCCTCAAAATCCAAAAAAGTAGGAAATGAACCCTTTTTCCATGTTCAAGTACCCATGTTTGGGATTTTTTTGCGTGGGTGTGCCAGTGCCCTGAGACAATGGAGGGCGGCCATTTCTCATGTTTGGACATCAAAGAACCCAAAAAAAATAGTCCCGTTCCCCGGTTCCGTCAACTAACACGTTAAAACAAAGCCTCAAAATCCAAAAAAGTAGGAAATGAACCCTTTTTCCATGTTCAAGTACCCATGTTTGGAATTTTTTTGCGTGGGTGTGCCAGTGCCCTGAGACAATGGAGGGCGGCCATTTCTCATGTCTGGACGTCAAAGAACCCAAAAATAATAGTCCCGTTCCCCGGTTCTGTCAACTAACACGTCAAAACAAAGCCTCAAAATCCAAAAAAGTAGGAAATGAACCCTTTTTCCATGTTCAACTACCCATGTTTGGGATTTTTTTGTGTGGGTGTGCCAGTGCCCTGAGACAATGGAGGGCAGCCATTTCTCATGTTTGGACGTCAAAGAACCCAAAAAAAATAGTCCCGTTCCCCGGTTCCGTCAACTAACACGTCAAAACAAAGCCTCAAAATCCAAAAAAGTAGGAAATCAACCCTTTTTCCATGTTTAAGTACCCATGTTTGGGATTTTTTTGCGTGGGTGTGCCAGTGCCCTGAGACAATGGAGGGCGGCCATTTCTCATGTTTGGACGTCAAAGAACCCAAAAAAAATAGTCCCGTTCCCCGGTTCCGTCAACTAACACGTCAAAACAAAGCCTCAAAATCCAAAAAAGTAGGAAATCAACCCTTTTAACAATTAATTTTTTGGACCACTGAAACAAGACATTCAACTTTATTATGGGAATTAAACACGCCGTAAACAAATAAAGGTTACATCAACGAAAAAACAAAAAATTAAACATCACATTCAATTGTTTAGCGACGTCCCACTGACCTCGTCTTCAACATATTTAGTAAAGACAGCTAAAATTTCTATTGGTCTATATTTTTTCCAGTAGTTAGATTGTACTAACACCTTCAGCAGTTCTTCGTTGGTGATCAGCTCATTTATTTCATATTTTATAACCGTATCTAAATACTCAAATCGAGCTGGTTGGCGGAAAAACAATCGTCTTACCGTTTGTGATTCGTGAATTCCAAGAGGGGGAATCCCTTTAGGTGCAACTTGCTTGATTAAATTCTTCAGTTCATCGATGGTACATGTTGAAGGAATTTGAAATTTCTTAGGATTTTTTCCTGTGAACGCGCATCCAACAAATTTGTTCTGCGGTGGCATGTTCCATTTCCCGTTGTAATACAGGATCGCGTCATGAATACGAGGCATAGTGCGTTCAAGTAAGTTTATTATTCCATCTGCTGTTCTTCCAACGGTGCATAATAACTCAATCGGACCAACACAAGAAAATTGATCATTGCACATTAACATTGTGTTGACATCGTCATCATTTATCAATTTCATACACTCAAAGCGAATTTGGTTACCTGTATCGGTGAATGGCTTCCAGTAGTGAATTTCATCCAAAAATTGTTTGTCGGATAGCTGAAGGGTATTGTGTATTCTGGTTTTTAGGCTTGCAAAATCACACCTATTTGGTACTCGAATGGGCACCGGAGTTGAAGTTTGGAAGTAAACCCCAGTATCATTGTGAATAATCGATCCATTTGGATAAATGAAAGCCAACCTTGAGTTGACAATCGTCTGACTGCTAGTTTCTCCTAGAAATGTCATAGTTTATGTATCAGTTGGGAGATTATTTGAAAGCAAGATAATGTGTGATTTAGTAGCCTAGTCTGCCATATATATAGATGGTTGTGACCGAGCCTTTGTTTAACTTTGTTTACAAAAAAATAGACACGCGTAAATGTGTAGTCAAGTCAGCCAATGTGTTGTCGCTTATGTGTAGTCAAGTCAGCCAATGTGTTGTCGAACGACTGCTAGTTTCAATATGTGTACTGAAGTCAGCCAATGTGTTGTCGCGCTCAAACTGTAATACGCATGCATGTCATTATGTGTTGTCAATTATGACAATGATGTATGCTGCACGCGTAAATGATTTTTGTTGGACCAACAATTTCCTTGCTTAACCAAACGAGTACTTGATAATATTAATTGGTTAGTAACGGGTTACAACAAATTATATCGCATAATGAATACAATTACATAAACAATGCATGTTTAGTCTTCATTTAGGTCTACATAGTGTGTTTTGAATGACATCAAGCTTGTGTATTGCTGCATTCTACTAATATGTGGAATTGCCCACTGCTTTGCCTGAGAATAACAATTGCTTGACCACAACAGCGCTGGAGGCGGCAACGGACAATGGTCTTTCAAATAAACCTGTTGTACATGAACAAACATTATATCATGCGCTGACCGTGCCAAACGAACCAGCGAAGTCATTGCATAATTGTTACACTAACTATATTCAATGTACCTGAACAAAATGATTTCCAAACACGCCACCGACACATATGATGCGGTGGCCAGAAGAGTCAGGTGGTGGTTGACTTCTAAGAGGGAAAAATGTCATGCTTTGTTGTTGGGACAACAATACAAGGATTACGTTATACCGTGAAGCAATCACATATCCCATGTCTGTTATATCCATCCACTTGTCCACACTAACCTGAATGAACCAAACATACACATGTAAGTAATTTAAACATTGTTATTAAAAAAAATTAACCTAAAAACATACCTTTGAAAAGCCATCAACAAGTAGGGACAACTTTAATTGTTCAAATCTCTCTGTGCCACCGAAGAGGTTCATGTACTCATGCGACCACCTCCCAAGTTCTTTAAGCAATTCATTACGCACTAACGGCCACGAATCTTCCCCCATACCTCATAAAGCGACAATGGACCGATATCCACAGTTACCGTCCGCTTTCACATCCACAACGTCACGAATGAAACCTTGAAAGAATGACGCAAATTGATCCTACATCGGGATGATCCTTGTTGGCTGACGCGGTTGAGAACATGATGCACTTCGTTTCACTGGAGAGTTGCTGCTTTGAACAGAATGAAAAGCATCAACATACTCCCAGTAAGACGGATCACGCTTTGTGGATGTTTGACTTCTTTTCATCGGTTTCTTCGGTGCACCTTTAGTGTTCACCTTTGACGGAGGAGGGCACATAGAGTTATGATCAGGGTATGCAATTTCTCGAAGTTTACTCTTCAGAGTTACTTTGCCAGCCACATCAAGTTCATCAAACCTTTTAGATATGACCTCTATTTCTTCCTTGATGGTGACTTCCGTCTCACATAACCCTTGGTCTGAAAAGCAAAGTCTCCTCCAAAAAAGATGGACTGACTCCAATGGGATGCTGCCAGCAGTATACCTAGAAAGCTCACATGCACAAGGAAGCCCGTGCGTGCTTCTCATCACACAACCACAAGAAGAGAGATTGTTGCCGAGATAACGTAGACGGTCAATCTCAGAAGCAATCTGATTTAAAGCATCCCTCGAAACCATCCCAAGAAGCCTCTTGTATAAGGTTTTTTTATATACATGGCCAACCACATGCGTACTGGTTTCAAAGGATGCTTTAATTTCGACGTGTTGCAGCGTGATCATGTTGTTCATGGCATCCCAAACACTACATAAGTCTCCAACGCTATTTTGTAGTACTCTTTTGAGAGCCCAATGAGCTGATTCAACCCTACATTTAAAATACACAACAAACATGAAAATATACAACAATTAAATACCATTTAATACTAATCGTTACTTACAAATAAAATCAGTTGTTAATACCTGTTTGTTGTTGTGTTGCCTAGGTGCATGACCTTATTCGT
Source organism: Glycine max (assembly GCF_000004515.6). Taxonomy (NCBI): domain Eukaryota; kingdom Viridiplantae; phylum Streptophyta; class Magnoliopsida; order Fabales; family Fabaceae; genus Glycine; species Glycine max. The sequence continues at coordinate 15,314,391 of NC_038251.2, read as the reverse complement.
CCATGCTGTAATAAATTTTTCCTTGTGGGGGATAATCCATGTGTCGTTAACATAGTCAACGAACATCGGCCAAGGCGAACAAGCAACTTGAAACTTTTTATGTGACTCATGGAACTCGTATTCGGACGGACAATCAACCAAAGTACCCCAGCTATCCATTACATAGTCCCACGCATTTTTTTCCCCGATTAAAGATTTGAACTTCGCCTTCACATTCTTATCGATATGAAACCTGCACAACAAATTAGTAGACTCGGGAAACACAGTTTTCACTGCATTCATCAGTGCTAGGTCTCTATCAGTGACAATAACAAGAGGGAGGCAATCGTGTCTTAAAAATAGGCCTCGAAATCGTTCCAAAGCCCATACAATATTATTAACACGCTCAGCCTCCAGATATGCAAACCCAGCAGAGAATGTCATCGCCGTTGGTGTCACTCCAACAAAGTCAAGTAGTGGGAGTCTGTACCTGTTTGTTTTGTAGGTACTGTCTATAAAAAACACCAGATGACATGCATTGCATAACTTTACTGCATCTGGGTGACACCAAAACAGATCACGCACCACAACTTCATCCTTCAATCTATGCCAATGAATGTATTGATCACGTTCGAGAAGCTTCATCAGATGCTGCATTTTGGTATCAGCTCCTCTTATTGAAGAACGATATGCACTTCTTGCATTGTAAATTTGCTTTATCGTGGTGTAACTGTCGGCATTGTGTTCCTTCAACGTTAGCAAGATGTTTTTCGGTTTCACCATCGACTTTGTCATATCAGCAATAATTTTCTTTTCTTCCTTAGTCAATCGCCCGGCGTATGGATGTCCAACTAAGGACTTCGCCAATTCATGATTATGAATCCCACAGATCAACTTCACAATCCAACCTTCCCCTCCATGCACTGGTTTCCCACAAAGCCTGAAGGGACAACCACATTTCCTACTCCCGGTGTCTTTTCTAACGAATTCTTTATTTCTACACTTGTACGTACCACTCCTTTCACACCCAATTAACACAAATGAACTTCTTCCCCTGCTACCGATCTCTGTGTCAGATCTCATAATCACTGCAACAAATCCATTTTCATGGGCAACTGTTCGAGCCCATTGCAAAACATCATCTCGAGTAGGGAATACCTAAAACGCAACCCTAACATATTAATTTTCATACAAACCATCAATTCAACCAATGACTCAAATTATCTATAATTACCTGAGATGTATTAAAAGCATTTGAACAATCGACATGTGGTTCATTCACTCCACATTCTTCTTGATTATCATAATCATAATCCATATGAACTTCTTGTGACATCGCAAAGTCATACCTCCATTGATCTTCGTCCATCTTAAGGACATATGCATCATACACAAGTACATTCAAATTATCATATAACCACATCCAAAAATTTACTACACCTTAAATAACAAACATATTAATAGCACATATGCATCATACACGACTATATTAAAATTATCATATAACCACATCGATAAATTGACTACTTATTAACTAACAACTAATACAAATATATTCTAAATTTATAACTACATTATTTACTTAAACTAAACTTATCACTATAATAAACAACTAATAAAACATTTTTGTACCATTATACATTTAAGTTACCTAAATCATTTAATATTATACCATTATACCTAATTAAATCAATAATCCACAACATATATAAAACAGAAATAAAAAAAATTATAAAACAGAAATATATATATATATATATATATATATATATATATATATGAATTTTATTGTTATAAATTTTAATGTATATATATATATTAAAATTTTAATGTATATATATATATATATATATATATATATATATATACTTATAGTGTCACTTCCGACATTTCCATATATATATAAATATATTAAAAAAAATATATATATATATATATATATATATATATATATATATATATATATATATATAAATTATAAAACAGAAATAAAAAAAATGCTAATAATTTAACATTCCGGAAGTTACTGAGGCCTATTCCGGAAGAAGTGCTTCTGGAAAACAGTCTTCCGGAAGTTACTGAGCCCATTCCGGAAGAAGTGTTTCCGGAAAACACTTTCGGAAGCACTTCTTCCGGAATGGGCCTCAATAACTTTCGGAAGAAGGTCTTCCGGAAGTTACCCATTCCGGAAGCAGTGCTTCCGGAAGTGTTTTCCGGAAGAACTTCTTCCGGAATAGGCCTCAGTGCCTAAAATTTCTTCCGGATACACTTTTTTTTACTGTTTTTCTTTTCTAAAAACTAGCCGGAAAAGAAAAAAAATACCCATAAAAGCGTACCTCCGACAAAATAGGAAGAACAGCCACTAACAAAACTTCAAATACCGAACACGGGACCACCGAATCTCCAAATACTTCACGGGACCACCAATGGAAACTGCAAAAGGGACCACCGAAAGAACAGCAAGCAACCGGAAGAAACAAAGCAGAGAAGAAAGCGAAAGGCAGTAAAAAGAAGCGAAGAAAGCGAAAGCGCAGTAGAAAGAAGCGTGTACGCGTTAATTTAAAGAAAATTACACAAGGGCAAAATCGTTATTACATACGCATTAAATATTATTTTATTTTTACTTATTATTATAAAATGAAAATTCTTATTTCGTTACATACGTTCACTAATTATTTAATTATTTATGTATAATAATATTAATTATTTTATAATTTAGTTTATCCATTAAAAGTAAATTATATTATCAAATAAATTTTTTTAAAAAAAAAGTTAACTTCCAGAAGAAGGTTCTTCCGGAAACTTCCGGATGACGTTCTTCCGGAAGTAGTTTGTGGGTACTTCCGGAATTCACAAATTCTTCTTCCGGAAGATGTTTTTTTCCGGAAACTTTCTGGAAAACCTTTTTCCGAAAAGTTTCCGGAAATACTTCTTCCGGAAGAAGAATTATTGAAGGGCAATTTTGCCACTTCACTGTTTGTTGGGTGCCCCAGCAATAATGCTGGGTGCACGTAGCAACTCCTTTTTCTTTATTTTCTTTTCCTTGAACGAAAAGCACCGTCTTCTCTTTCTCTTTGTCGCGGCATGTACGTTTCTGTTGCAGGAGTAAGGATTCATTTTCAAATTCCTTTTCAAATTGCTATTTGCAAACCCTATTTTGCTATTCTCAATCCCACCTGTTCATTTTCTTTTTCCCGAATATTATTGTTAAACGTAATTAAATGATTGAAAGTTTATGTCTTAGAATTAAATTAATGTGAATGCTTTGAAATTGTCGGTAGCAATAAATATGTATATGCTACATATTTGCTTGAATGCGTTTGAATGCAAAACACAAATAAATGTGAATATTATTTTATGGTCTGAAATGAAATTAATAGAATGACTATGAATTGTAAATAGCAATAAGTATGTGCAGGCCATATATATTTGGTTTGAATTAAATATATGATAGATTTGTTAGTCACCAAAGTGACCAAGTCTATAAGGTTATTTAATTCCAAATTAATGATTATTTCAATTACTCATAGAATAATGAATGCTAAATTATATGATTATTGGTTTATAGGTACATTGAAATTCATTGTTATAAGGCATTTATGGATCGCCCAAAGGTTGATTAGTTGTTCTTATAATTAATAAATATAATTGTAGGCGATTTGTGTATATCATTAGTTTTATTTATATACCCAAAGGAAATAGATACTACTAATTGGTACATATTTAATTGCCAAATAATGTTAAGAATTTTATTAGCATCATCATGTTTGTATGTTGTGTTGGTGTATCACCCAAAGGAGAGCATCAATATACATTGACCGTGATCTGAATAAATCATATGTATGACATGTGTTTTATGTCTCAAAACACTCATATGAATTTTATTATGCAATACATGTTCCCAATTCACTGAATTCTCATGTATGATTTGTGTCAATTTTAATGGGCTTAACTTCTCTGACTGGAATGAGCAAGTCCAATTTCACCTCGGTGTTTTGGATTTTGATCTTGCTATGTTGGAAGAAAAGTCTGCTGCTATAACTGATGCTAGTAGCAATGAAGAGAAAACTCATTATAAAGCTTGGGAAAGATCTAACAGACTCAGCCTAATGTTCATGAGGATGACTGTTGCAGACAGTATTAAGACAACTCTCTCTAAGACTGATAATGCTAAAGAGTTTATGAGATTAGTGGGAGAGCGCTCTCAAACAGCTGATAAGTCTCTTACTGAACATTAATGAGTACACTGACCACCATGAAGTTTGATGGTTCGCATACTATGCATGAACATGTCATTGAGATAACAAACATTGCAGCAAGACTTAAGACCTTGGGAATGGCTGTGAATGAGAACTTTCTTGTTCAGTTTATTCTAAACTCATTACCATCTGAGTATGGCCCATTCCAAATTAGCTATAATACCATGAAAGATAAATAGAATGTGTATGAATTGCACAGTATGTTAGTTCAGGAAGAAACAAGGCTAAAGAATCAAGGAAGTCACTCAGTCCATTATGTAAGCCACCGAGGGAATCAAGGAGCTGGAAAAAGATTTGTGAAGAAGCATGATAAAGGCAAAGGGCCATTAAAGATCAATGACGGTCCTATGCAAATCCAGAAGAAGGCATCAAAGAGCAATAATTGTTATTTTTGTAGAAAATCTGGATACTTCCAGAAGGATTGCCCAAAGCGTAAGTCTTGGTTTGAAAAGAAATGTGAGCTTAAGGCTCTTATATGTTTTGAATCAAACTTAACTGAAGTTTCCCAAAATACATGGTTGATTGATTCAATGACGGTCTTGTGCAAATCCAGAAGAAGGCATAAAAGAACAATAATTGTCATTTTTGTGGAAAATCTAGACACTTCCAAAAGGATTGCCCAAAGCGTAAGTCTTGGTTCGAAAAGAAAGGTGAGCTTAATGCTCTTGTATGTTTTGAATCAAACTTAACTGAAGTTCCCCATAATACATGGTGGATTGATTCTGGATGTACGACTCATGTTTCTAACACTATGTAGGGATTCCTTACAATCCAAACCATAAGCCCAAATGAGAAGTTCGTCTTCGTAGGGAATAGAGTGAAAGCTCCAGTGGAAGTGGTCGAGACTTATCGTTTAAAACTTGACACTGGACATCATTTAGATTTACTGGAAACTCTTTATGTACCTAGTTTATCTAGGAACTTAGTTTCATTATCTAAACATGATGTTACTGGATATTCTTTTAATTTTGGTAATGGATGTTTCAGTTTATTTAAGCATAATCATCTCATTGGTACTGGTGTTCTTTGTGATGGTTTATATAGATTGAAATTAGATGGTTTGTATGTTGAAACTGTTTTAACTCTGCATCATAATGTTGGCACTAAACGTAGTTTAGTTAATGAACGATCTACTTTCTTGTGACATAAACGTTTAGGTCACATTTCTAGAGAAAGGATGGAAAAATTAATAAAGAATGAAATTCTTCCTGGTCTAGATTTTACGGATCTAAATATTTGTGTGGATTGTATCAAGGGAAAACAAACAAAACATACAAAGAAAGAAGCTACAAGAAGCACTCAACTTCTTGAAATTGTGCATGCTGATATTTGTGGACCTTTTGATGTTAGTTCTTTCGGAAGGGAAAGATACTTTATCACCTTTATTGATGATTATTCACGTTACGGTTATGTCTACTTACTACATGAGAAATCTCAGTAAATGCCTTAGAAATTTACTTGAATGAAGTAGAAAGACAATTAGATAGAAAGGTGAAAATTATTAGATCTGATAGAGGTGGTGAGTATTACGGAAGATACGATGAAACTGGGCAACACCCAGGTCCATTTGTTAAGCTTCTTCAGAAACATGGCATTTGTGCGCAATACACAATGCCTAGTACACCACAACAAAATGGTGTATCAAAAAGGTGTAACAGAACTTTAATGGATATGGTTAGGAATATGTTAATCAATTCAACTTTACCCGTATCTTTGTGGATGTATGCTTTGAAAACTATCATGTATTTGTTGAATATGGTTCCTAGTAAGTTAGTTCCAAAGAAACCTTTTGAACTGTGGACAAATAGGATACCTAGTATAAGGCACCTGCATGTTTGGGGTTACTAGACAGAAATAAGGATTTATAATCTGCAAGAAAGAAAATTGGATGCAAGAACAATCAGTGGGTATTTCATTGGTTATCCAGAAAAGTCAAAGGGATATATGTTTTATTGTCCTAATCATAGTATGAGAATTGACGAAACTGGAAATGCAAGGTTCATTGAAAATGGTGAAATCAGTGGGAGTACAGTTCCACAAGAAGTGAAAATTAAAGAAGTTAGAGTGCAAGTCCCTTTAGCTTGTGCCTCTAGCAGTAAGGTGATTGCTCATTCAGTTATTGTTACAAACAATAATGAAGAAGCACAACACAATAATGAGCCCATGATACATAATGAACCCATTGTGGAAGAACCGTAGGAAGTAGCATTAAGAAGGTCTCAAAGAGAAAGGAAATCAACTATTTCAAATGACTATGTGGTATACCTACATGAAACAGAAACATACTTAAGCATTAATGATAATGATCCAGTTTCATTTTCACAAGCTATAAGCTGTGATAATTCTGAGAAGTGGTTAAATGCTATGAAATAAGAGATAAATTCCATGAAACATAATGGTGTTTGGAACCTTGTAGAATTACCAAAGGGTTGTAAAAGAGTTGGTTGTAAGTGGGTCTTCAAGAATAAACGTGACTCTCATGACAACCTTGAATGTTATAAGACTAGACTTGTTGCTAAGGGATTTACTTAGAAAGATGACATCGATTATAAAGAGACGTTTTCACCGGTCTCACGAAAGGATTCTTTCAGGATTATCATGGCATTAGTAGCCCATTATGACTTAGAGCTACATCATATGGATGTGAAAACTGCCTTTCTTAATGGAGATTTAGAGGAGAATGTTTATATGGACCAACCAATGGGGTTCTCAGTTGAAGGAAAGGAACACATAGTGTGCAAATTAAATAAATCAATATACGGTCTTAAGCAAGCTTCCCGCCAATGGTATTTGAAGTTTAATGATACCATTGTTTGCTTTGAATTTAAGGAAATATTGTTGATCGATGTATATATCTGAAGGTCAATAGAGTAATTAAGGTTATTTTTCCAACTCTGTATGTTGATGATATCTTGCTAACAACTAATGATCTTGGTCTTCTTCATGAGACTAAGAAATTTCTCTCTAACAACTTTGAAATGAAAGATATGGGTGAGGTAAACTATGTGATAGGGATAGAAATATTCCGTAATAGATCACAATGATTGTTAGGCTTATCTCAGAAAGCATATATCAATAAAGTACTAGAAAGATTCAGGATGGAAATGTGATTAGCATCACCTATTCCAATTTAGAAAGGAGACAAATTTAGTCTTGCACAATGTCCTAGAAATGATATGGAATGAAAACAAATGGAAGCAATTCCATATGCATTAGTTGATGTTGCATTTACCATTGAAGCTAAATTTGTAGCATGTTTTGAGGCTACAATTCAGGCTAATTGGCTGCGGAACTTTATTTCAGGGCTTGGAATTGTCAACAATATTGCTAGGCCACTGAAAATGTATTGATATAACTCTGCAACCGTGTTTTCTCTAAGAACGACAAGTACTCTAAGGGTGCTAAGCATATGAAATTGAAGTACTTTGTCATAAAGGAAGAAGTTCAAAAACAAAGAATATCAATAGAACATATTAGCACAAACTTTATGATAATTGACCCTTTGACAAAGGGATTACCGCCCAAGACATTTATAGAACATGTTGAAAATATGGGTATTATTGTTATTGATGATCATTAAGTGTAATTTACCTCATGTATTTTTTACTGACACTCTGAGCTCATTTATGATATGTTTCTGATTACCTGTTCTCTATGTCTGCATGCATGTTTGTGTTAGAGTAGTGTTAACAGGTTTGTCTTGAATAAAGATATTATGTTGGATCAATTATGTACTCCTAACTAATAGTCATATTAAGGAGAAGACTAATTTGTAGTACATGGAAGGGACTATGTCGATTAGGTGATGTACAACCGCCATGACTCAAATTGGTTCATATTTTTAATCATAAAATTATGATGTACCCGATGTATAGAACAATTTAATCATTTTTTAATGTGCATTATGTTAGTTTAATCTATTTATTTATTTAGTTCATAATGTTTAATAATGTCACATGAGCCAAGTGGAAGAATGTTAGAATTAATGTCTCATGTGAGAGACATGTGACTTATGTAGGGACTAATAAATAAATAATTAATGACTAAATTGTAATTGGATTAAATAGGAGAAGTTTCTAGAGGTAACAGCTTCTTGATAGGAGTAGTGGTTATAAAAGAGGGTTAATATTCACTAACGTAAAATAAGGTCCCCTTCCTAATAGAAAAGTGTTCTTTCTCACCCATAGTCATCACAAATGTAGAGAGATAGAAAGGATAGTCTAAAGAAGTAAAATCTTGTTTCTCTCCTCTTTCAAGAAAATCAAAGTACACCGGAGAGAAGTCTTCCTATGGAGAAAGATACGCATTATATGTTTATTTATTATTTGTGAGAATCATAGGTTTCAAAATCATATTATTTCCTATAATTGATAATCTAGAAAACCCTTTAAAGTTTTTACATTATCTACATCGTGGAGCTTACCAAATACTATTACAACAACTCTCAAGCATATGTCAATGAGGTAACTTGAAACAAATGTTGTTTTTGTCATCTTGGTAGAAACTTCGTTTATTTTTGTTCTTATTTTTTTAACGACAAGATAAATAATGAATTTATTTAAGAAATATAGAGGATATGATACTCTATATTGTTATATATTCATCATACGTTAAAGATGAAATTAATCCTCCTTATTGAAAAGAAAATTGTTTTCACGAATCCAAATTAGAGATACCATAATGTACCAACATGTTGTTCATCTGAAAAGAATTAGGTTTGTATCTTTTAAAAATATCTCAAGTTTAAATCCTGTGAATAAAAAAAATAGTTTGAATAAAAAAATTGTACTAAAAATAACTAGTTAGAATGTCTGATTAAGTTTTCATGCAGAGTTAATTATGGGTGAACCAATATTTTACATCAATATGGAAACATATCTCAAACTCACTCAAATTGTTTGGAACCCATTTATTAAATAATTTATCTATAATTCGTTTTTTTTACTAAATTGATTATTTTCTTGTTTCTTGAATAGGAAGTTGCATATTTGCTGAAAGGGTTAAACTTTGTACCTACATTTGTGTTCGAAAAAGATGCGTCATATGAGGAGTTTGTGAACAGAGTTTATCCTTTGGAGCAAATGCTGAGGTCAGAAGGACTTTGGGAAGTTCCACACCCTTGGCTGAACCTATGGGTTCCAAGATCTCGAATGTCGGATTTTGATAAAGGTGTTTTCAACGACATTGTTCTTAAGCAAAATATTACTGGCCGGAGTTTTCTAGTCTACCCAACGAACCGAAGAAACAAGTAAGTTTATTAGATTATTTAAATTTTTATGAGTGTCAAATTATCATCTAAATCACCTATATCCTTCAATTATCCTTTCTAGTGTTTTCAATATTAAAAAAAATGACACATCACTTAAAGAAAAGCATAACGAATAAGAGAAATTATTGTTTTTTAACCACATTAATTTTTGAGAGAACACACACTACAAGAAAAAAATAAATTTGATAACAAAATAATTTACATGTATTTTTTTTAAAAAATGGTCACTTAAATTTTTACAACTCTAAAATTAGTTATTGAAAAAAAAAACTCAATTCTCACGTCAATGAAAATAATATCAAGATAAAGTATTTTCTAGATGACATGGGACTTAAATTTTTCTAATATTAATGTTACAACATTGTATTCTATTCAAAGTTAAAGCAACCTTCTAGAGTTTATGTACCCAAAAAAAAGGCAACCTTCTAGAATAAAAAAAAAAAAGATTGAAAATAGACTCACTGAGCACTAACACAATTGCTGGGGTTTGTGGTTTGTGGATTCAAATTTGGCATGTGGTATTTAACAGAACTTCTACAGAAGTATAAATTATAAAAGATTTTTTTCTGATAAAAATAAATAAATGAAAGTATATTATTAAAAGAGGGAGTATGAATAACAACTGTCCTAAGAATGACATTATGATGTGAATCATTTCATAGTTATGTTGCAAGGTAAGTAGATTCCAGGGTGAATCCCACTGATTTTATATAACAATTTGAAGGTTGCTTGACATATTTTTGGTTTAAGAAATTTGGAGGCTGATTTTAGTTCTGACTAATAATACTCCATCGGCCGAAAGTAGGAATTGGGCCATAATAACTAGAGCCAAACCTTATTTTGGTTATTAAATTTAGTCAATAATTCATTTTTTGTAGTTATATTAGGGGAGAGTTTGTTTAAATTTTAAATAAAATAAAACAAATTTTTTTATATGAACGTTTTTTTTAATAAAATGATACAATTTGTTTCTTGAAAAAAAAACAAAAAACTGTTTATTTTTAAGTAAAACAATTTAGGCAAACACATTGAAACCATAAAAATATTTATTTTATTTAAAAAACACTTATTTTAAAAAAATAAGCTTAAACAAACTAGTCTTAATCTTGGATGTTTCTATTCCAATTTATTTGCTTATATAAATAGCTTAATTTATACCTACTTAAGGATTAAATTGAATCAACATTATGCTTTGCAGGTGGGACGATAGGATGACACCAGTTACACCAGACGAAGATGTTTTCTACGTTATAGATATTTTGTGTGTTGCTACAACGTTTGACGTGGTGGAGAAATTACAGGCTCAAAACAAACAAATACTACAGTTTTGCAAGGATGCTGGTATTAAGATCACGGAATATCTAAACCGGTAACAAAACATATCAACAGTGGGTGGAACATTTTGGAACAAAATGGAAACTTTTTGTAGATAGAAAAGCTGAATTTGATCCCTAAAAAATATTGTCACCTGGACATGGGATTTTGCAGTAAATAATGTGCTAGGTTTCAATTTACAAGTGAAATCTCTCATTTGGAAATTCTTGAAATAAAAATGTAATTCTGTAATTGATTATGTAATTCTGAAAAAAAAAATTATTATGTAATTCTGTACTAAACAGACCTTGAATTGAAATAAACTTAATTTTGCACCCAAAAAAACTTATTATGTAATTGATTATTTTATATTTTGTCATTAATGTTGAATGTTCAAATATTCTTATGACTCACGAACAATGGCAGATCTAGAAAGAAAAAATGGCCGCAGGATGCTTTGGTAGCTCTTAAAGGAATGCATGCTTAATTTAATTATTTTTTGTTATGAGAAAGGGTGGCAAAGGCCAATGCATGTTTAATTTAAAATTTATTTGATAGACTCATTTTTGTAAAAAAAGTAAAACAAAATCGAAATCAACTATTTAATGATATTTGTTTTGAATTAAATTTAAAAAAAGAAAAAGGAATATCAAACAAAGGATGCACACCTCAATAGATTTTTCACCAATCCCATCAACACTTTCTTCTTTTTTCACTTATTACTCGTAGCAAGATTTCCAGCCACTACACCATCATTGTTTGTACATTGAGCAAGAAATCGTTGTCTTTCCTCTTCGCACGACGGCCAAAAATGCATCACCACTATTTGCAAGGACATCATCGTCGTTCACCAATAACCAAGCAAAACGCGAGAAGGAGGAAAAACCAAGGTTTTCTCCGCAATTGTGAATGGTAACAATGACCTTCAGTGAATGGTAAGCTTAAGGGGTTAAAAAAAAGAAAACATTTCAAATGATGTACCTCGTGGACATTAACATTAACTCAAACAATCATAGATTAACAAGATTAAATTGTTACAACATTCATTTACATATTTGTAATTGGTGATTTTCATTTTTCAAGGACAAAATTGACTCTAAATGTATCTTTTAGGGACCAAAATAGGTCATTTAGCCATTATTTAACAATCCAAAATATTCTAATAACCAAACAATATCAATTCACATAATTAAGATACAAAATCCCTTCACCTTAATTAGAGAGGTTCCCAAAACGACACCGTATCAAGCAATCATCCCATCAAAGCCCTCCCTCCACCGCGCTTCCGAACGCATCACCCTTTTGTCTCTAGTGCTGCGTTGCGAAAACGCACCGTTTTGTTCCTGTTCTCGTTCCTAAGAAAACTGAACAAGTGAAGCAGGGTTTGATTCAAAGCTCGGTGCATAAACAGCAATGGCAGAGAAACCCCAACCGGTTCGGGTTCTATACTGCGGGGTGTGCAGCTTGCCCCCCGAATACTGCGAATTCGGATCCGATTTCGAGAAATGCAAACCCTGGTTGATCCAAAACGTCCCTGACCTATACCCTGATCTTCTCAAAGGTAACTTTTTCTTTTTTCTTTTTTCTTAAGAAAAATTCAATATCCTCAAATTTACTCTATTATTATTTCGATCATTAGGATTTAATCTTGCTTTTTAAACGCGGATTATTATTGTTTAATTTTTTGCGCAGAGGCAAATGAGAAGGAAGCTGATAAAGTTGCTGACAAACTACAAAGTACCGGTATATCAGGAGCTGGCGATGGAGCTGCTTCCTCAGGTTTTTTCTTTTTTAAAAAACATATATTTAATTTTTCTTTAATGTGAATGGATTGAAGAGGTGGAAATTTCATAAATTTCGGAATTGATATGTTAGTGTTTTACATTTTATTTAAATATGTTGTTTGACATTGAAATGGTATGAATTTTCTGTGATCATTAGCTGGTAGTGTGTGTTTGTGTAACCCTTATTATGATTTTGATGTTTTAGCACCGAAGCAAGAAGAGGTGAAGCGTCTTCCTGGTGGGAAGATTAAGAAAAAGGCATGTCTTTGAATTCTTTAAGTTTAACCCTCTCAAATGAATGTGTTTGTAGTTTAAATGTTATAATTCCTAGTCATTTGATGTGATCAGAAGTGGTATTGCTTTTCAGGATAAGCAAGAGGTTGTTATTGAGAAGGTTGTACGTAACAAGCGAAAGTGTATCACCACTGTGAAGGGACTGGAACTTTTCGGTGAGCTATATTTTTTATTCTCTTGGGTGCTATTAGGATATCTAATGACAAGTGGAATCTAAAGATGGGATGCAATAAACCTGTCATACGACTCATACCAGTTGGAAAATTTTCATTTTATAGGATGGTATGAGATAAAATAGATTTTTTCTGTTTCATTTAAAAAATCCGGAACATGGCTACTAGTATCTTTTCATTCTCCTTCATTTCATCCCTTTCTGTTAAGTATGAATACAATCATAGCCTTTAGTTATTATTATTATTATTACATAGGTGTGGTTTGGTTTTTAACTTGGTTTCTTTTATTGCATTTCAGGTGTCAAGCTCAGTGATGCTTCCAAGAAACTCGGGAAAAAGTTTGCTACAGGAGCCTCCGTTGTCAAGGTTTACTGATTTTTAGATGGTGTTCATAGAATGCATGTTGTGATCCTTTTTCCTGGGAAATAACTTTTTTTTCCTTTCAAAAACTTGTTAGGAAGTTACTAAAGAAAACATTTTTGGACCCCAAAATAAACTAATCCAAACCATAGTTGTCAATAGTGGCAAATAGCAGTGTTTTGGGGGAATTGTGTTGTGGGGGTGCGGCTTGAGCATGTTACAAAAATTGAACGTCATTGCAGTTTGAAGTAGCAGCTGTTACTGCTCAATAGTGGACCAAATCATGGAAAGTTGCGGCTGGAGCAGGTGTAATTGGAGTGGGTCACAAAAAAGCTTATTTTAACCATGAAACAGGATTGTTTAGAGCTGTTTTAGGTGGTCAATTCGGGATTTCCCCCCTCCCTCCTTTGAATAAGAACTGAAACCCTTCTTTCTCAGTCACTTGCACACACTCTGTTATGAAGTAGCACCCACTGTTCTCTCTTCCGGCTAACACCCATCCTTCTCCAGCAACATTTCCGGCATTTTCTTGCTTGCTGTGACAGTTGGCCATCCCCAGCCTCTGCTATCCATAGTTTCTGATCATCCCTGACCCTGAGACCTCTGTGGCCATTTTCTGGTAACCCTGACACTGTTTCTGGCTAACCATGACCTTTTCTGCCCTGGTTTTTCTGTCCCTGTTTTTTTTTTTTAAAATCTCTCTGAAACAAATCTTTCATCTCACTGTCTTGTGCTCTCTAGTCTCTTCTAAGTTTTACCCTTTATTTCTTTTATTCTAATTGGTTACAATAGCGGCTATCCTGCTACCCTCTATCATACTATAGCATTTTCAGGGTCATCCCCTCTGCATTGCTATTTTTGTTTGACAGCTATGATCCAAACACCCACGTATAGTTGTTTTATATATAGAAATAATGTCTTATACTATTGTGGGTTGATTGGTGTCAGGGACCAAGTGAGAAAGAACAAATTGATGTTCAAGGGGATATAGCTTATGACATCGTGGAGTTCATTACAGATACATGGCCTGATGTAAGTAATTTTTATTGTTGGTTGTTTGGCACTGTAATGTAATCTGATTTAATATGTATGTATTTCTGACAGCAGTGAAAAAAAGCAATTAAATAGGAATATTAGACTTATCAAGTTTCAGTAATATAATTTCCATTCTTATTTGCTTCTTCATTTGTGGGAGACTGATAGATATTTTAATTTGGTTATAGAAACTCAGCAAGTAAATTTGTTGTTCAAAATGGCTACCTATCTTTGACACCCAGCTTATATCACTTATGGAACATTTCGTTTATCTAGGATACTACTGCTGAATGTAGTGAACATATTTCTTGCATAACATTTCTTTCCTTTCCTCCTAGTGACCCAAGTTTCTTAGTAATTTTGGATTATGTTGAATCTATTAGTAGTGATAAACATGTTTGCACTGTAAACTCATTTAGAGAAGCTACATGATATAGCCATGTATTTTGTTTTTGGTACTGATGGTAACTTTGATGATGAAAATGGAGTTTGCAAATATTAGCTTGTAAAGATGCATCTGTTTTTTTCTATAAATGTCATTGACTAAGCTAGGCCTGCTTTTGTTATTTGAAGAGTTGTTGATAGTGGGACTTGTTTTCTATTTTTAAGGTCTATTTCTGGACCCCAGTTGTTTTGACAATTTTAAATGATACAAGTCTCTAAACAAAATTGAATTTATATTAATACAATGAATCCTTTGAAATGCATTTCATATGCTTTCTATGTTGTGAATAATGAACAATTTCAAAACAGTAGGAGGTGCCCTGATCTCATCATCATAACTCCTCTCCTTCCCTGCCAAGAAAAGAAGCAATAACAAGTTGGGTTTATTCAATTTCCTATTAAATACAATTTTCCATGAGATTGAATAGGAATGAAGTAAATACTTGAAAGTTTGACTAACCCTTTGTATTTTGGATTAGAGACAAAAGGAAATGAAAGAGAAAAAAATTTAAAATTTTATGTGAAGAAAAAAGTTGGGAGAATTTTTTTTTCCTTGAGGTTTCTTTCCTTTCTATTATTCTTTTTATTTTCTCTTAAATCAAACAAGGGAAAGATTTAAATTAAAATTTTCTTCACTATTTTCTTTTTGTCCATCCAAACAATAGGGTAAAATCCACATAAAACATTTCCTATGCTCATGTTAGACAAGATACCTGTGTATAGTTATGCTAGTATGTGGGAAAATAAATATGTATCTATAACTAAAAGAGACTGTGAGGTGTTCCATGGTCCTTGTCTAATTGATCAAGGTGTTGATCCTTATCTCTCTGTTTTATCTGTAGTATACATGTCACTGGTTCTCTCTAAGTCCGCATTTAGTTCCTTTCCCCAAGACATAATTTTTGAGTGACTGAAAATCTATCTTCCTCTTGCAGGTTCCAGAAGCAGCAATTTTCTTTATAGAAGATGGGAGAAAGGTCCCAGCTGCTTGATTTTTATATACTGGCATTAAAACTAAGGACAGATTACTAGACTCTGCTTATTACTGTAATCCCCCCATCCCACTTTTTCCCCTTCCCATATCCCCCAAAAAAGAACATAGTGTGGCCCTGGTGAACATCAACATATGTATTTTTAGTTGAACGATTATTCAATTAGTGGTGTGTGTAGAGGCAAAAGGAAGAAAAGGTTCGTTTGCATCAATTTTGTATTCTCAAGAGGTTTTTAAGTCATCAAAGGATGCTAAGTTGCGGGAATTAGTCTCTGCTTGCATTAATTGCCAAGCTTAAATCTAGGGTTTAGTGTCTGAACATAAAACCAGAAATTAAACCAGAATTAGAGTGCTTGAATGATTTATGTTTTGAGTTTAACATTAAGTCTTGGAAATCTTGTATATTCTCTGAAAAATTAGTTAATGGGGGTGTTAACAATTCACCCAACATATTCTTTTTAACACATTCTATTATGGATTAAAATTTATCGAAAATTATAACATTATGAATGAGATTCATGAAATAAGAAGTGAGACTTATAAACAAAATTATAATTTCAAATAGATTTACCTTTAAAAAGATATGTTTAAGTGTTACTAGTATTTTTTTTATATAGTTGAATGTGATAGAGAAAATGACAGATGTTGCATAAATATTTAGGAAATTAACATGAAATGATTGATTTTAAGTTTAACATTGGTATGCAATTTTAAAGCTCCTTTTAAGCATGTGATTGTACACGGTTTTTACCATGTGATTCGTTCTTGCATCTGTGAAAGAAAACTAAATCTTTTCTGTGGGTATGTTTTGAATGGAAAAAAATCCCAGCGTGTTCACACGTGGTCATGCAGTATTTAATAATATGAATGACCTAAGGTGATGAGATGCACGGTAAAGTAAGTGTAAGTTACAATCGATCCCCAACAAGGTCGAAGATTCCTAGATGTACATATAAATAAATATAAATTCCATGTTATCAATGCAAGGAGGAAGAGTTAATGTTTAAGAAATTTGTGCAATTTAAAAGAATGTCGCGTGTCGTTTGCGATGCATATTAATTATTCAATTTTTTTCACATCTCAATTCATTATTTCCTTGACCGTAACATCTATCCATATTCATTCCAGTGTTACCAATCAAGGATTGTGGAAAATGGTAAAAAGCCAATAATCTACAATATCTTATAAAGCGGATAGCGTTCCACACAAACAGCAAAAGTGACTTGCAAGTTAAAATGTACGATACGTATAAAACTATAATGAATAAAATGATGTTGTATGCATAAAAAATGACATAAGACTCGCCAGATGCCTTATGCCTTTGCCGTAAAAAAGTAACGCAAACTACAAATTTATAAGTAAAAGTTTCTCTAAATTTAACGTAAGTAACCTTATGCCTTCGCCGTAAGAAGTAACGCAAAATACAAAAAATTTCAGTGTTTGAATGTAATTAATTAATTGTACTTTATGAACTATAATTAGTTCAATTGTTCAAACAAATCAGCATCACAAGAAAAAAGAAAAAAAAAACTAGCAACGGTTTGTCAAGCCTTGCGAAACACCATATATCATTACAAACAAACAACAACCTAGCTAGCCGAACTCTCGTGTTCATGCAGCTGATGGTGAATTAAGGAATGAACTATTGTTAGTATCGTTTGAGCATATCCCTGTAACGTATAATAGAGTCAAGCCTTTGCAACCTCAGTTGCTGCCTAAACCTATTGATGAAATCATCAGCCTTTGCATCCACCCCTTCTTCTTCAGTTTCCTCCACCAACTCTCCACCACCTGTAACTTCGGATTCAGGCTCGGTCACTGACATCGATCTGTCAAATGACAAGGACGACTTAAGCCGCTCGAGTATCGAGGGAGCACGGGTCACTTGCTGTTGGACCCGGCTAGACTTTTCAATCTCAACTTTATTAAAGTTGAGATTAAATGACCTGACTCGGTCCAACAAAGACGTGGAGGAAACCCGGCCTATTTGGGATGAGTCAGGCCTATGGACTAGGTCAAGTCTTTCAATCTCTGATTTATAGATATTAAGATTGAAAGACTTGACCTGACCCAAAGATGAGGAAGGAACCCGGTCTAGTTGGGGTGAGTCAGAATTTTCAATTGGGTCAGGTCTTTCAATATTATCCACGTTATAAAAATCGAGATTGAAAGACCTAACCCTATCAAGTCTGGATTCATCCCGACTCTGGACCGGGTTCACATGGCTGTGAAGCAATGTTGTTGTTGTTGGTTCATATTGTTTGTGATAACAAAGGTTGAGAGACGCAAGCCTTTCTAGCAAAGAGGGAGAACGGACGAGTTGGTGTTGTCTTTTGGTCGTGTTGGCGAAACGAGAGATGATGGCGATGGTGCCGATGACGAGGTTGATGAAGAGGAATAGACACGAGGGTGTGAACCAACTTGCCATCACACCGTAAGCTGAAGATTCTGCTGTTTCAGTCATGTGTACGTTCGCTTTTTGTTTTCGGTTGTTGTTGATAGATATTGGTACTGTGTGGGAATTGGTAAACTAGGAATTAATGGTGTCTGGTTCTCATGGAGGGTGTGTCTTGTATAAATAAAATAAAAAGGTGTGTGTGTGAGTCTGTAGATAGAGTGGAGTAATGGTTGACGTTTGTTTTCTTTCCTTCAGCTGTTTCTTTTTGGTCTGTTTGTTCAAACGTCAGGGGCTTCATAAGCGTGCGTGTTGTTATTCTTTATTATATGCTTGTTATCAACCCTCAGAATATTATTTTACTGGAATGACAACATCGCGTGACGTGTTAATTTTGAGAGTGATCGGTTTCTATTTATAAACAAATGGATAAACATGGTTTTGCATAACGCATAAGTGTGTATACTCCCATTGGAGAAGAGAGATACTAAATTCAAAAATGATTTAGGATACTCTAATCTAATCTACACGTGAAGAGAGAAAGAGGAATATATATATATATATATATATATATATATATATATATATATATATATATATATATATATATATATATATATTGTCCACATATCATTATATTTAATCTGATAAAAAAACCATGTCATTGTATTTAATGCATAAAATCAGAGACAAAAGTTTCATTGCAAAAGAGGTATTATATACCTTTCTATTATTTTATTAGTTTCTCTGTCTATTCCATCTCCTTCTTTTAACTATTGCACTCTAAAAATAGAATGGACATTCAACCTTTACTTATTATAAAGGGTTTCTACCAAATTAGCTTTCATTTTATGTTTAACATTTTTAGTTTTGCAGTAGAATATTAACCAGCATTGCCTTACAAAAAAGAAAAAAGAAAGATATATAGAGTAATATTATAAGAAAAGAAAAGCAGACAAAAAAAATGGTAGATGAACTTAAAATTCATGGTTCCAAAAATTATGGTTGATAGCAAGTATGTTTATTTTATTTATACGGTTAATGGAGTGTGCTTAATCAAACTCTCTCGCGAAGTCAAGTCTACATTATCTTTCTAATGTTAACTGAAGCTTAGTTTTTTTTTTTAAAAGTAATATGTGTTTCGTATAATCAGTCTCACTTTTGAGCCTCACTTAATTTTCGCACCACTGATTAATAGAATGTTGACATGTCATTAATGATGCGATGTGTATTTTTTCATCATTTCACAAAATATCTCTGACAGAATCTTTAACCCCTTCCTAATTAACGGAGACTACGGCAGGATCAAGAACAATTGACGACACGCTCCATCAACTGTGAATTCGTCGGCGCTTCCCACGTTGAGTGTTGCGAGTCTTTGACAGGTGTGGATTTTCGTTTCTGTGGTTCCTTACTTGTAATTTGTTGTTTGTGTGTTTATCATAACAAGTTGATGTGTGTGCTTTGATGTCGAATGTTGTTGATTGAGAGGTTGTTTGGTTGTGATTAAGTAGGGAGAAAAGAAGAAAAAAAAATTAAATTTTTAAAATCTTGAATTCATACTTTAAAAACACTGTACTAAATACTTGAAGAGATGAATACCAATTATAATTCTACCAACTTGAACAATAATTACCATCAGTTACATATGCTTCATAAATGCCTGGATTGCTTTTTAAGCTCAAATCACAATATAGGAGGATAATAAGTAATTCTATATCTTTTTATTATATCTTCTTATTAATTTCTTTAATATTTTATGAAGTAAGTATTAAATGAACAATTAAGATTTTAAATATAAAATTTATTTTATTATTTCAAATTTAATAAAAGAATTTATGAATATTGCAAGAAAATATAAAATTATTCTTTCATACTCCAAAAGTATGTGACGCAAAGGTCGGTGGGATGCATTCCTAATTAACCTTTAATTAGTCATCAGGATTTGTTTTTATTATAGAGAGACTAAACATCGGTAGTATTATCTGTTGACCATATTTCAACCACTCTTTCGTGTGTGCTGCTAAAACTATATTAATTCACACACACACACACGTGTTTTTAATAATTATTGAGATTGTGAATGATTAGGGTTGCCTTGTCTTAAATGAATAGGAACTATATCTACAACTCTCGGTGGGCTTTCCTCCTCCTTAATTCTTATTGGTTATTTAGCATTTTTTTTATTGTATCTTGAGTGAATATGTTACACCTAAGATTTAATCATGGTTTGAGATATGTATTTGTATGATCGGTGGAGTTTTCTAATGTTATATGTGTTATGAATTTATGCGTGCTCAAATTTATGAATCAATGAGGTGGGAGGCCTCCCTAATTGTAAAATCAAATCCTAGTAGACCTAAAGAACAATGAGAACGACATCATGCTTCACGAAGCATAGTCATGCTTCAAATCAAGATTACGTCTTAAAAAGGGAGTGCAATCATGCTTTGTTTAGCATGTTCGTGCTTACCATAGAGTGTGAATTGGGCATCGAGATCTTAATATGAATTGTATGCCTAGATGTTAGCAAGATGATAACCTTCTATTAATTTTTTTACAACAAGGTGATAACTTTAGTTTAAAAACATCTAATAATACTTCTTTAAAAAGTGTTGTTATTCTTTTTCAATAGAAAAAATCATTTCATTTTTCATGTATTTATTTTACGTAAATAAAGAATGCTTCCTTAAGAAAACTAATACAGTACCCATATCTTCGCACGAGTGATATTCATGTTTACTCACGTTTTAAAATCTTGTAAATAATGAAATACATGTTTAATTTATTCAGGTCATTGTTGTTAGAGACGCCGTTGTTTATGTTGCTAGTATATTACTTACAAAAGGCTAAACTATGAAGTAAAGATCTAAAACTATTAACATATTAAAATGCATTCATAATAGATATATTGAAAAATAATTGCAAGATTGATTTAAAACATCAGCTTGGCAATGTCATATGATAAATTGATTTAATAAAAATGTATTGGGATCCACAAAATTGACATAGCAAGTGATGTGACATTAAAAT
The DNA here is from genome assembly GCF_000004515.6 of Glycine max. Taxonomy (NCBI): domain Eukaryota; kingdom Viridiplantae; phylum Streptophyta; class Magnoliopsida; order Fabales; family Fabaceae; genus Glycine; species Glycine max. The sequence continues at coordinate 15,293,061 of NC_038251.2, read as the reverse complement.
ATATATGTCAATCCTCATTGTCAGTCCTACTACAAGAGCCTGGACGCTACTCCCTTAGCAGCTAAGTTATTGGGCCACTAAACTGAAGATATAAATCTGCATATATTTGAATTCTAATGATAATGTTATTATTCCCTTATCAAGATGTAGGTATCTAATTATCTACTAACAATTAATTATCTATAAACAACGAATTATCTATAAGAGTTGTTATGTCATTGTAACAATCCTTATAGTCAAGGACTCACTCCTATCCAACGCTATAAATACCAAGTTTTATCTCCCCCTTTTGATTAATTCTCAAGTCACTCACGTACTTATTTGAGGGTTGGAGTCCTTTGTTTTACAAGTCTCCCTTATCTTGTGTTCTTTTAACAAAGGATACCTACGATCCGACATGTGAAATTGTGGAGCCCATCTAGGCTATGTCTATCCTGACATCAGCCAACTCTAGATTTGGTAAGTACAAAATACATGAGAAGAAATCAAAATATTTTTTAAAAAAAAATTAAAAAACAAAATTAAACCCAAAAAAATAAAAATAAAGAATAAAAATATTTAATCTTATCTTTATATATAATTATTAATATATATATATATATATATATATATATATATATATATAAATGATAGTTATGATAAACATGATAACGGAACAAGATGAGATTGTATGTCATTCCTCGTCCTCGTTCTTGACTCTTGATGACGATAAAATTTTGTATTCATCCTCGACTTTACATGATATCATGTACACTTGCCTAGTCTCCATCTCCGTCTATTGAAATAGTTATTATTTTATAGCAATATATTTTTAATATTTTTTGTCTAATTTTAAATGTAATTAAATTGAACAAGTCATAAAATTGTAATCTTAGCCCATTTATATTATAATAAATTGTTATTCTAAAGTCTAGTAGACAATTTATATTTTTAGAATAAATAAAATATGAAATTTATTTTCACAACAATATTTTATTGTTGCAAAAGTACTACGAATCAACGCATAAGAATGGGTCACATTCATTTCTATGCATGTTTTAGAATGAATTTTGTATATTAAACATCATATAGAAAAGATTAATTATGTTCACAAATATTTTAGGGAACAAAATGTCTTTACATTTAAAAGATCATCATGAAACTACATTACAATGATAAAGCAATTATTCATGTAATATTTTAAAAAATCATATTAAAAATATTACATATAAGATATGCTTCAATATTACATGTGATATATACACTTGCATGGAAGCATTGTCACTTAGTGATAATAAAAAAAAAGGGAAGGGGGATTGATGAATTTGTCACAATTTTTTTACTTTTAGGATTAAAATTTAAATTTTCATCCTTCGGAAATAAATATGTCAGAGATGAAAATGACTATTTATCCTTCAAAATTTGAATTTAGATGAGCCAATTTTGTTCTCCTTTTGTTGATAGAAAGAAGAAAAAAATAAGAAAGAAAATAAAAAAGTAAAAGAGACTTTCAAGAGAAACTTTTTTATAAGAAGTTGACGTGGCCAAGAAAACATTGTTTTAATAATAGACGAGTTAGTTACCATGCATACGCATGGGTCGTTCCGCTTTTTTTTTTAATACTGAAATTATACTTAGATTAAAAAGATAAATATTTTTTTAAATGTTTGAAAAATTAAAATATGAGATAAATTAGTTGACCTTAGCCAAGGTTAATGTAATTTAAATAGATGCAGAATTGACAATAATTTGAACTTAATTTAAACATAGTTATCATTAAAATTATGAATATGAGATACTCTCAAAACAAAAAATGACATCTTATTTCATGGTAACTGCACATACAAAAACCACTCTTGGCTGGTTAAAAAAAAAATACAATAGCCACTCTTTTGTCATTGAATCTACTTAGCACTCAATCACAACCAACATATACATCGTACAAAGACAATTCACACAACACTCACTTATTCTCTTTGTATCAATACACACAACCTCACTCATAGCCTTTTCTAAAAATCACTCAGAGAACATAAAATAATTCTCTATCTTTTCATAATGATTGTTTATTTTTAGAACAAAAGAGAGAAAACATTTACTGGAATTAAGACTTAGAACCATTGGGGCTTCCAAAGCAGCCTGAATATTAATTCAAAGAGAGAAAATAAGGAAAGGGAAGAGAAGAGACATTAGATGGATATGAATAATTATAAAGAACACATATTACAGTATTCATCATATAACTCAAATACAAGTAGCATTCTTGTACTCGAAACGGTCTACTAATACTAATAAATATGTTAAAAAAGAGTATTTCAAGTTACAAATTACATGTATTTCTTATATCAATTATAATGTGTCATACTGCCATGGAAATGATATTATGTCTAACAATTTATTTAGCTAGTACAACGGTTAAATTCCCTGTCCCCTTATATGGAAAAAAATTATAAAAATAAGAAAAAATGAAATATCATGAATGAAAGAATTGAGTTAATGGGTTTCTGGAGCAATAATGTGTTTATGTTAGACCAAACCAAGAAATTTCAAATCCTTACGACGTGAAATATACTAATTACAAATTATAAAAAAATAATTAGATTTCTATTTAAGAAAAAACAAATTATCCATTTGAAAAATATAACATGACCAAGCAAATCATAAATTATATAAGGAGGAGAAGAGAGCAAACATATTTTTGAGGAGTCACAAGCATGTAGAGGAAGCGAAAAATGAAGAGGGTGTGAAGACGAAGAAAGGAGAAAGAAGAGAAAGTGACCGAGATCTAAAAAGGAATAATTAAAATTTGTATTTAGAGGAGTCAATTTTGTTCTTATTGAAGAAAAAAAAGAAAAAAAAAAAGAGAGATTTTGGAGGAATTTTTTTTATAAGTTGACAGTGTCCAGAAAAACATTGTTTTAATAATAGATATAGCTAGATATAGATATAGATAGTATTAAAAATATATCCTTTAATAAAATATCTTCCTATTAGCGTTTTTTACGGGACCTATGAGCGTTATTCTATACCTATATGCTCTTTCAAGTTTCAATGGTGTTTTTAGCTATAAAAAATGTTACCACTTCTGATCTTTCATGAGAAATAAATGAGTATTTTTTCTTGTCATAATTATAAAAAAATATAGACTTATTCTCAAATATGTAAGTCATTTTTGTTAGACAAATGCTATAAGAGATACTGTTAAGAAAGTGAAAGGAACAATTTTTTTTTTGTGCGTAAAAATGTTCTCTCGTATAATTTTTAAATTTAATTTATTGACCAATGTTCTTAAAGCAAGATCCTTTTACTAACAATAAGTTGTTAGTCAGCTGAATTAAATTTCTTTAAGATCTTAAATTCAAATCTTGTAGATAAAAAAAATATAATTGGATTGGAAGATTCCTATCAAAGATAGCCAAATAGATTTTTCAATCAAAATTCAAAGTAGGTGAATAATAAGTAGCAATAACAAGTTTTTTAAAAAAACCCTTCTTTTTATATCTTTAATTTAAAATAAAGCTTATCAATGATATATTCACTCATTTTCCATAAAAGTAGTTATATTCATTAAACTATTAATCATACAAGTCACTCTTCTTTATTTAAAAAATATCATTATTAAATAATGACTACTTAAACTATTTAAATCTATGATTATTTTTAGAATAAATTTAAATTCATAATATTATTAATTAAAATTAACTAATTTAATAATTTTTAAGTTGTGATGAATTAAGTATCTTATAAAAAACCCTATTTAATATTATAATAGATGTGATAAAAGTCATTTAAGATGTAGCAGATTCTCTTGTGTATCTCTTTTCATCAAATATCATTTAAAATGTTTCTTTAAAATAAATTTATTAGAATTACTAATAAGTAATAAATAAGAATTTAAAATATTTAAATTAATTTTAAAAATTAAATTATGTTTGATAATACATTTTAATTAATTTGTAACTTTTTTTACTAACTAAACGACTAGTTTGATAAACAAACTTTTTAATAGTTTTTAGTAGCTTGTAGCATTTTAATATATTTTTTCCTTTAATTCTTAATATATTTATAAAAAATATTATTCTTTTTAAATAAATCATAAGCATTTACTAAACAAACTTTTTAATAGTTTTTAGTAGCTTGTCAATTTATATTTTTCAACTATTTCAATAACTAATTTTAATGAGTACTTATAATTTATGCTATGTTTGAATAAGTTAGCTAAAAATCATAAGCATTTACTAAAATTATCTGTTGAAGTAGATGAAAAATATAAATTATATAAATGATCAAAATAATAAAATTTTAACTTAAATAAAAAATATTAAAAAATAAATATATATTTAAGGAAAAAAATAGAATAAAATATATATAAAAAACGGTAGGCTAAAAGCTACCTTTAAAAAATACTACTTCCAAGTGTCATGTTATTAAACAAATTGTTTACTAGATAGTTAAAAAACCAAACATAATAACTTTTCAATCTTGTTTTTAGATTCTAGATAATTTTTAGTTTTTCAACTAATTTTATTGAACATAATTTTAATAATTTGTCATCAATGTGTAACAAATAATGAAAATAAATTTTTTCATAAAAATAATATTAATTTACTTCATTTTTTCAACTAATTTACTTTGGTTTTAAAACATCATTATTTAACCAATCAATTGACACAAGTGATTAATATGCTGAAATTAATATTAAATAATTTGTATATTATTTGAATTCGATTCTTAACGGAAATTATTTTTAATTAAATTTTATTTATGTCCCAACTAAATTCCGTATTAAGAAGAAAAAAAAACCCATATTTCGTCAATTTTGTTTTTGTCTGCGTACCAAGCCAACAGCATGCAGTCAGTAGATCATCTTCTCAAATCGCAAGTAACCTTAATTTATTTTTATTAAATAAACGTCATTTTAAGAAGAATATATTGCAAGATATTTTTTTATATATAAATACAAGAGATTATATAAGAAATGAAATGTTTTATTCGTACATGGGAATTGATTATTTATGTTCATACACTGCCACCATCTCACAATTGTCTCTACCCACTAAAATCTTAATTAAAAGTTTCTTTGGTAGAAAATCAACCCACGTGATGCTAGTGTTCAACATGCATCATTAACATGTAGCCACGTGATGCTTGTTTAAATTATAATATAGCATGTATATATGTACAACATGTAATGAGTGTACAACATGCATCATTAACATTTTATGTCGTCAAAATGAAAAATTGTAATTATACAGTTTGATTATGTTTTTTTTTACGAATACTACTTTTATCCTGTATATAAGATTTTTTTTCAAATTTGTTTGTTGTTTTATAATACTCTTTTCAAGTTATATTTATATTAATTATTTTTCATCAAAATATTCTTAATTACTTTACAATAAATTTTATAAATTAATAAGATAAACTTGTTTGAAAAGGATAATTTGCACATGTTAATTAATTAGGAAGGAAATAATTAGGGGAAAGAGTGTCATGACAAGTTTCAATAATAATTTTAAGGATAATTTTAATAAAATAATATAAATTATTTTTTTATAGAAAAGATAATACAAATTATTAAGAAATTTATGTTATATTTAACAAGTCATTTTAATTAGTTTCTAATTGTTTTTACTAATTAAAAAATTTGTTTGATTATTTGATAAATAAATTTTTTTAGGAGCTTCTATCATGTTTTGAAAGGTTAATTGAAGTAACATTTTTTACCTTTTAACTTCCAGATTTTTTATATTTATTCTTTTTTTTACTTAAATATTTATTAGATTTCCCTTTTAGTCCTTTTTTTATTGAAGATAAAATTTTATTATTTTTTATCATTTATGTAATTTTACATTTTCCAACTATTGAAGTATAATATCTACATAAGTGTTTTTTTTAACTTTATTTTAAACTTGATTATAAATATTACAAGATATAGTATAAGATTCATAGTAGAATTCATAATATGAAAAAACTGTAATAGTTTAAACTAAAATGTTATGAAAATAATTTATCTATAAATTAAAAAATTATAATAGTTTAAAATTAATTAAAAACAAAAATTATAACAACCTTAAAATATATATTTATTCATAAAATAAAATTTAAATTTATATAAAAATCATATAAATATGTTGATTTATGTCATTTTACATTTCAATAGTTAGTTTTATTAAATACTTATAATTTATTAAGTTAGCCTAAAAACTTTTAACTATCACTTAGTTTTTCAGTTTCTAGTTACCTTTTAAGTTAATTTTATTAAACATAACCTTAATGATACTAAGTAAATTAACCAATTTTCTTAATGTATGTGAATTAATTAAAAAGAGTCTTATATTTAAGGACAAATATACATAATACATTCTTTTGATATATAGTTTAATATTTATGTTAAAGTATTAATTTTTGTAACACTTCTCTCAATACTTTATATTGTGAAAGTAAATTGTCAATGTGCACGTCAATTAACTGGCACAAGATTGTTTCAACTTAATAAGAAGACCTGAATTTAAGTTAAGTCCTAGGTACATAGTTGCGCTAAATATTGGAAGGAAGAGTTTTGTTATCCATAGTGGTTCTATCCAATTCAAATATGATTGTCTACTGTGAAAGATACATGTGGTTTAGACTCAAAAAATATTATAAAAAATAAATCAAGAAAAACAACATCATATCTAAAACTTTTTTCAAAGTTAAGATAATATTTTTTCAACCGATATTCACTTAATTTTTTGGGGATCCAATTAATAAAACAATAAAAAAAATTTAAGTGGTAAAAGTTATTCAAATCAAGGGTCAATAAAAAAATAGATTGATTTACTATGTGCAGAAAAAAATTCAATATGAAGAGTACAATGTAATTCTTTTTATCCGTAGGAATCAAAGACTCAAAGAATTTATAATAACTCATGCACCCTACTCAACCAACTGAGTTAAACTCTCTTGTTTCCTTATAATAAATTTGAAGATGAAATATTTTATAATATATAAACTTAATATATCTATTTTAAATTTATTGTAATGGAATGAATGCCAAGAATTAAGAGAACTTTACCTCTAAATATATATAAGAAATCTTAGACCAAAAACAGACATAAAATTGAAAATGTGGATAAGATCACAAGAGATGTGGGGTTAGAAGAAGGGTTAGCTGGAGGAAAATGTCACTCTTCCTTTGTCCTTTCTTTATCTACGACCCCAAATACTGCTAAATTAAAAAGGGAGTTACTGTTAGCCTATATAATTCTTCAAAATTTCAAGGTTATCTCTCTCTCTCAAAAGCATTACAACATTGTGTTTCCATTGCACAAAATGGGCTGTTGGCAAAAAATTCACACCCCCTTTTGTGTAGCGAAAACATGATGTTGTAATACTTTTCAGGAGGGAAAATATACACAACAAAATCATGATTCTGTTATGCAAAGGGGTTAAAACATGATGGTGTTGTGAAATTGTGATTCCATTATACAAACGTGTATACAACAAAATCACACTTTCGTTTAGTATTTTTTTTCAAAGAAAAAAATGTACAATGTAAGTGTAAAATTTTGCACACTGGAATCACGATTTCGTTGAGCGAAATTTCACAATGGAATCATGATTCTGTTTGATCACGAAAACAAAAAAAACATACCTAGCAATTTGATAACTGCTAATTATGAGTATATTTTAGGGTTAAATTATATAGGAATTTGTAATTTTTTTCTCCTAATTCTTTATTTTTGATCAAATAATTGTTAAATTAACATTATTTAAGTTTTTGTGCAGAAAATATTAAAAGTTATGAATTTATGATACTCTGTGAGTAAGACAAAGCCCAAAAAAGGAAAACATAGATAATTAAAGAAAGTAGCCTAATTAAGGAAAGCATGACTAATTAAGCAAAGCATGTTAATTCAGGAAAGTAAAGGTGGGCTTAGCGTGACAAGCCCGCTTAGCTAAGTTAATTTGCACCTAAAAAAGAAGAAAATAAAAGAAGAATAAAAACACACAGAAATTTCAAAAGAATGCAATTCCTTATAAAATGAAAAGGCTAGAAGAAGGAGAAACAAGCATTGAGAGTCATTCCCTCCTTCCATTCCCTTTCTTATTTTTGTTCCCTTTACTAAATATTCCTCTTTTGCAATTGTAAAGTCTTCATGACAATGAGAGACTAAACACCCTTAGTTGAGAACTTGACAGTCAACTACTCTTGATGTAATCTATTTTCCTATCTATTTATGAATATTACATTTGAATTATCTTTTCTTGTGCTTAATATTATTGATTATGGTTTGATCTCCCATTTGCATGGTAAGTTTTAGGGATGGCGTTGGAAAATGTTATTCTCTAATAGAACTGGGAAATGATATCTAAATAAAGTCATCACAAGGGATATGTTGATTTTTGTTTAGCTTGTTATACATCTCTATTCTTAATGCAATTTACTATTTGAGCTATGCAAAGGGATTTGGGAGAAAAAATAGATAAATTAGGCTCTTCCATGCACGAGACCAAAGTTAGAATATATTAGTAGATGCAGGTGTAAATTGAAATATTTGTAAATAGAGAAAAATCCTTAATATTACATCAAAATGTAGCTCTAGTAGGTTAAGTTCCCAACATTCTCATATTGTGAATTTAACTTCTATAATAATTGGCTTTTCTTTTCCTTTCTGTCTTTAATTAATCAGTTTAAATTCTTTTTTAATTTCTCCTTTTGTTTGATTTAATTTTTTGTCAATTTAAATTTATGTTTTTCTTATAACCTTTTCAAAATAATTTTCTTTAACTTCTTTTATTAATAAAATATTCATCTACCTAATTACAAACAAAGTCCCTGTGAATTCGACATTCGGACTTTTGTTTTAACTTACTTGAGAAGAATTGGTACACTTGCCAATCCATCAACAAGTTTTTGGCGCCATTACCGGAGAATATGTTCTTTGTACTTGATAATTTTGGATATTCTATTTTTAATTTTTATTTTTCCTTAATTTTTCAAAAAAATTAAAAGAAAAAAATAATTCAATTTTCAAATTTTCTTTATTCACTCTTAATTTTAATTTTTAGTTTTAATTTTTATTTTCTGTGATAACGTGCACGGTAGTCTCTTTCTTGTATGTGTGGAAACAATCTTGTTCTATTGGATCTAGAGATTGAAGCAACGTGTAGAAGAAACAACGTTGCATGAAGAAAGAGGGAACAATAAGAGAATCGAAAACCATCATCCTCAGTATCATCTTCTTCTCCACATCCTAACTTTGTAGAACACATCATGGTAGAGGATCAGCCATAGAGGATCACTTTAGAGGACTTCTCTAGTACCTTTACACCTCAATATTTCACAAGCATAGCCCAGCCCAAAGTTCAAGCTGCCAACATCACTTATCTATATTTCCTCATCCAGTTGATTCAAGGAAATCTCTTTCATGGGCTACCCAATGAAGATCCATATGCCCACCTTGCTACATATATAGAGATTTGCAATACGGTGAAGATAGTAGGAGTTCCTGAAGATGTCATCCGCCTTAACTTGTTCTCCTTCTCCTTGGCTGGTGAAGCAAAAAGATGACTACACTCATTCAAGAAAAATAGCTTGCGGACATGGGAAGAGGTGGTGGAGAAATTTTTGAACAAATATTTTCCAGAGTCCAAGACTGTTGAGGGGAAGATGGAGATCTCTTCATTCCATCAATTCCCCAATGAATTACTGAGTGAAGCTCTTAACCACTTCCATGGTCTACTCCAAAAGACTCCTACACATGGGTTTAGCGAGCTGGTTCAGCTCAATATATTAATTGATGGCTTGCAACCCCATTCAAAGTAATTACTTGATGACTCCGTTGGTGGGAAGATCAAATTGAAGACATCTGATAAAGCTATGGAGTTTATTGAAAACATGGCAGCCAGTGACCATGTCATCCTTCGTGATCGAGCCTACACACCTACAAAGAAGAGTCTTCTTAAGCTCACATCACAAGACGCACAACTATCCTAAAACAAGCTCCTAGCCAAGCAAATAGAGACCCTCACAGAGACGTTGAGCAAGTTTCCTCAATAGTTGCATGCAGTGCAACCTGCCCATTCTTCAATCATTGACAACTGCTAATTATGGGTATATTTTGGGGTTAAATTATAGAGGAATTTGTAATTTTTCTCTTCTAATTTTTCCTTTTTGAGCACATAATTGTTAAATTAACATCATTTAAGTTTTTGTGTAGAGAATATTAAAAGTGATGGATTTATGAAGCTTAGTGAGTAAAATAAAGTCCAGAAATGCAGGAATAATTAAGGAAATAAGGGATAATTAAGGAAAGAAGGCTAATTAAGGAAACCAAGCTAATTGAGGAAAGCAAACTAATTGAGGAAATAAAGGATAATTAAGGAAAGAAGACTAATTAAGGAAAGTAGGAAAGTAGAATAATTAAGGAAAGAATGACTAATTAAAGAAATCAGACTATTTCCCCGCTAATTTGCACCTATAAAAGATGAAAAGAGAAGAAGGAGAAAACACACGGAAATTCTAATAGAATACAATTTCTTATAGAAGACAAAGGCTAGAAGAAAGAGAAGCAAACAATAAGAGTCATTCCTTCCCTCTATTTCCTTTCTTATCTTTTTTCCCTTTACTAAATATTTTCCTCTTGTAATTGTAAAGCCTCCATGATAATGAGAGGCTAAACCCCCTTTGTTGAGAACTTGGTCGCCAACTACTCTTGATATAATTTCTCTTTCTATCTATTTATGAATATTACTTTTACATTATCCTTTCTTGTGCTTAATATTAATGCTTGTGGCTTGATCACCTATTTGCATGGTAAGTTTTAGGGGTAGCATTGGAAAATGTTATTTTCTAATAAAACTGAGAAAAAGTATCTAAATAAAGTCATCACTAGGGATAGATTGATATTTTTTTAGTCTGTTATACATCTTTATTCTTAATGCAATTTACTATTTTAGCTCTGCAAAGAAATTTGGAAGAGAAAATAGATAAATTAGACTCTTTCGTGCGGGGGACCAAAGTTAGAGTATACAAGTAGATACATGTGTAAATTGAAATAATTATAAATAAAGAAAAATCATTAATATTACATCAAGGAGTAGCTCTGTTAGGCTAAGTTCCCAACATTTTCATCTTCTGAATTTCCTTATATAATATTATTGGATTTTCTCATCTTTTCTGTCTTTAATTAATTAATTTAAATTCATGTTTAATTCTTTTTCTTGTTTGATTTAATTTTCACCAATTTAATTTACTGCTTTCTACAACCTTTCCAAATATTTTTCTTAATTAAAGATTCATCTACCTAAGTATAAGCAAAGTCCTTGTGGATTCAATACTCGAACTTTCATTTTAACTTTACTACTTGAGACGCATTGGTGCACTTGCCAATCCATCAATAGTCATGCAAATTGGGGGATGCAACATTTGTGGTGGGGCCTATGAGTCAGGCATGTGCATGGCTCAAGATGATGCATCTAAAAAGGTCAACTATATGACCAATCCACATTGTCAATGGTTCCATCAAGGAGGGCCTCCAGGATACCATCAAGGGGGAAATTTCTCTCAACATCAAGTCCAAGGTTGGAGATCCCATCTTGGAATAACTTCAACAAAGATAAAGGCGGTCCATCTATTCGACCTCCCAATCAAGGGCTTAATCTATATGAGAGGACCACTAAGCTGGAGGATAGTTTAACTCAGTTTATGCAGGTTTCTTTGTCAAATCACTAGAGTACTGAGTCTGCCATCAAGAATCTATATGTACAAGTGGGCCAATTAGCTAAGCAATTGGCTAAAACGTCCACGAGAAGTTTGGTGGCCAACACAGAGAAGAATTCTAAGGAGGAGTGCAAGGTAATTTTCACTAGGAGTCAAATGAGGGAGAATACAGAGAGAGAAAAAAGAGACGAGGGAGTATTGGAGGATGTGAGTAATGAGGAAGGAGAGAAAATGAGAGCAAGGAGAGAGGTGACGAGGTCTTGCCCATTAAGACCAAAATTCAGTTAGCTAGGGAGGCTAGAAAAGAGATACCCTCAGTCCAGTGAAAGAAATCCCCTATCCCTTGGTGCCTTCAAAGAAAGAGAATGAGAGATATTTTACTTGATTTCTTAACATCTTCAATAAGTTGGAAATCACCATTCCCTTTAGAGAGGCCTTACAGCAGATGCCTTTGTATACCAAATTTATGAAGGACCTCCTCACAAAGAAAGAGAAATATACCAACGATGACAACGTCGTGATAGAATTAAATTTCAGTGTTGTGATCTAGAGAATATTACCACAAAAATTCAAAGACCCAGGGAATGTAACCATCCCATGCTCTATTGGGGATGCATCAGTGGGTAAAGCTCTCGTTGATCTAAGGGCAAGCATCAATTTGATGCCCCTCTCTATGTGCCGAAGAATAAAAAATTTGAGGGTTGCTCCTACTAAAATGACCCTTCAACTAGTAGACCGCTCCATTATCAAACCATATGGTGTAGTTAAAGATGTCCTGGTTAAAGTTCGCCAATTCATTTTTCCGGTGGACTTTGTGATAATGGACATAAAAGAGGATTTGGATATTCCCTTGATATTAGGCAGACCATTCATACTTACTCCAAAATGTGTTGTCGACATGGGGAATGACAACTTATAGATGAGTGTGGAGGACCAGAAAGTCACCTTCAACTTGTTTGAGGTGATAAAGCATCCTAGTGATAGCAAGACTTGCTTTAAGGTGGAGGAAATTCAGTAAGAAGTTGACCTTGCTGGGCAACACCTAAAGTTTGTGTTTCTATAAGAAGATGAGGTCAAGCTAATTATGAATCCAGTAGACCCTTCCAATGTCTTCTCGAGACCAAGGCGGGTCAGGGCCCGAGCCACTCCAAACGCTCCACCTCTAGTGATCCCTTCTCCAGCTACCGCCGACAAGTCCTCTCCCTCTTCTTCTTAGCTGAAACAACTCATCTCCATGTTGCAGAGCCTCCACCACGGCCAATACCTTTTGATGCAGAGCCTTCACCAGCTATTTCTCCAACAACTAATGAAGACACCACAGGCATTCCTATCTTAGGTTTCTTGGCCAAGAGCCTAGCTTCCTTCAGTAACGGGGGGGGGGGGGGGGGGTGATACCTCTGGTATTGGTAATGATGATGCCACAGATGCTGGAGCTAATGATGATTATGTTGCGGACATCACTGTTGCACAGGAAGCTTGGGATCCAGGGCCCACACAGGATTGAAGCCCATTTTGATCAGGATTTTTCTTTAATTTTCTTTATTTGTCTTTATTTATTTTGTTTTGTTTTCATTTTCGTTCATTTTAATTTCTTGCATTTAGGACAGTTTAGTTTCAACAGTTTAATTTTAGTAGTTTAAATTCAGTCATTTAATTTTAATTTTGATAGAGAAGTAGGGAGTTAATAATTGGTTGCATCACATTTTGAGTGAATCGATTGCATGAGTGAGACTAACTATGTACTAATGAGTATTTTTGTGAATTGTTGATTCTCGTGCAAGCAGACATTAATGCTAGTGATGAAGTGTGAATTTATGATGCTTAATGAGTAAAATAAAGCCCAAAAAAGGAAAACAGGGATAATTAAGGAAAACATGGATAATTAAGGAAAACATGCTAATTAAGGAAAACAAGCTAATTAAGGAAAGTAAAGCTAATTCAAGAAAGTTGGCTAATTCAGGAAAGTAAAGGAGGACTTAACGCAAGAAGCCCACTTAACTAAGCTAATCTACACCTATAAAAGAAGAAGAGAGAAGAAGAAAAAACACACAAAAATTCCAAGAGAATATAATTCCTTATAGAAGACAAAGGCTAGAAGAAGGAGAAGCAAGCATTGGAAGTCATTCCTTCCCTCCATTTCCTTTCTTATCTTCTTCCCCTTTACTAAATATTCTCCTCTTGCAATTGTAAAGCCTCCATGACAATGAGAGGCTAAACCCCCCTTGTTGGGAACTTGGTAACCAACTACTCTTGATGTAATTTATCTTCCTATCTATTTATAAATATTACATTTGCATTATCTTTTCTTGTGCTTAATATTATTGGTTGTCGCTTGATCACCCACTTGCATGGTAAGTTTTAAGGGTAGCATTGGGAAACATTATTCTCTAATAGAAATGGGAAATGATATCTAAATAAAGTCATCACTAAGGATATGTTGATTTTTGTTTAACCTATTACACATTTCTATTCTTGATGTAATTTACTATTTGAGCTCTGAAAAGGGATTTGGAAGAGAAAATAGATAAATTAAGTTCTTTCATGCGAGAGACCAAAGTTAGAGTATATTAGTCGATGCAGGTATAAATTGAAATATTTATAAATAGAGAAAAATCATTAACATTACATCAAATGACAACTTTGGTAAGCTAAGTTTGTAACATTCTCATCTTCTAAATTTAACTTCTATAATAATTGGTTTTTCGTTTCCTTTTTGTCTTTAATTAATCAATTTAAATTCTTGTTTAATTTCTCCTTTTGTTTGATTTAATTTTCCGTCAAATTAAATTTGTCTTTCTCATAACCTTTTCAAAACAATTTTCTTTAACTTCTTTTATTAATAAAATATTTATCTACCTAAATGCAAACAAAGTCTCTGTGTATTCGATACTCAGACTTCCGTTTTAACTTTTCTACTTAGGACGAATTAGTACACTTGTCAATCCATTAACAGGAGTGTGAGTGTACGGTGGGGTAGGAAAGTATAGTTTTGTAATTGCTCTTGAATGGTAGGGGCCAAGAGCAATTTTGTTAGGGTTAATAGTAACACCCAATTGAAAATGGCCATAGGCCTGACTAGAGCCCAAATTACAAAACATTATTTTCAAGATAGATATGACCTTTGCTTCCTGCGCCTACAAAACATAACAATATCACCTTATTACCACTTTATGTTGCGCCTCTTTTCCCTCACCCTTTGTCAATATTTTTTAAAACCCAAACAACAACTACATTGCCCAACTCCACTACTAGCACTATGCAATGGTTGATGAAGAACCTATTGTTAACTCGTTGGCAAGTGTACCAAATTTGTCACAAATAGTAAAGTACTCGAAAGTCCGAGTGTCAAATCCACAGAGACTTTGTTTGTACTTAGATTAATGCAAACTCAATTTACAAGCAAGAGATAAGAATTTTAAAGAAAGATATTAGATAAGATAAAAATTTAAAGATAAAAATAAAAGATAAAAAAATAAAAGGTTTAAATTAAAAGATTTAAAGATAAAAATAGAAGATAAGAAAAGTAAAAGATAAGAGAAAATAAAAGATTAAGAAAAGATAATATAAGATAAGATAAGATAAGATAAGAAAAATAAAGGATAAAAATAGAAGATAAAAATAAAATAAAATCAGGATTGGATAAGGTTGGGACCTGGCCTACCTTGTTTCCCCGGCAACCCAAATTGTCACAAGTAGTAAAGTACTCGGAAGTCCTAGTGTCGAATTCTTAAAGACTTTGTTTGTACTTAGATTAATGCAAACCCAAATTAAAAGCAATAGATAAAGAATTTAAAATAAAGATAAGAAAATATAATAGATAAGATAAAGATTCAAAGATGAAAATAAAAGATTAAAAGATGATAAAGACAAGAGATAAAGAAAATAAAAGTAAAAAATAAGAAAAATAAAAGATTAAGATAAAGATAAGAAAAGATAAGATAAGAAAAATAAAATCAGAATTTGATAAGGTTGGAATCTGGCCTGTTCAATTACTTGCCCCTAATTCCTCACGATGACAAACCTATTTTATTTATCTATCTTTCAAATCCCTTTGCAAAGACTCAACAAATAAAATGTATGAAGTATGAATTCTAGATGTTTGCAAGAATGCATGGGCATAAAATTATCATTATATTCCTAGCAATGACTTTCCTATGAAATCCTTTCTTTTTTGTTCTATTAGAAGTTACCCTCTTCCGAGCGTCTAACCCCTAAAACCAATGCATACCTTCTTTAAATCTTATTTAGAAGTTACTCTCTCCCGAGCATCTAACCCCTAACAGAATATAAAGATGAATAATGCAAGATAAAAGCAGAAAAGATAATAGATTAGAAAACACCTTTGCATTGATAAATAGTGAGTACATCATACATCGCTTAGCTTTTAGGCCTCCCAGGAGATTAAAGAGAAGATAGGCAATCTGTCTTTTCAAGACTATCGTCCTACAAAAAAAATATTCTTGTGTAGGCCCAGTTCCTGGTCAAAAATATGAAGAAATCACCTTTCCTGTTCTTTTCCCGGATTCCACTACTAAGAGATGTTAGGTGGGAATAGGGGAAGGGGTGAGATTAAAAGAAAGAGAGTAGATGAAACCCCTAGGAGAGGGGCTCTGTGGTGTTTTCTTCTGCTTGACTTGACTCCTTTTTATAGTTGTTGTAGTGGATTTGGGCCTGATGCTAAAAATCTTTCTTTTTGATATTTTTGATATCTTTTGGATTTGTTTTGCTTATAATCATATCTTCATGAGACTCCCTGATATTTTGGATATTTTTTCGATGGTTTTCTCCTTTAATCTCTCCTTTTCATATTTGCAAACCATAAATAAGAAAAATATCAAATCTTAATATTTAAGCCAAA
Source organism: Glycine max (assembly GCF_000004515.6). NCBI lineage: Eukaryota > Viridiplantae > Streptophyta > Magnoliopsida > Fabales > Fabaceae > Glycine > Glycine max. The sequence continues at coordinate 15,276,517 of NC_038251.2, read as the reverse complement.
GATAACTGCTAAATAAATATTTTTAAAGATATTTTCAATATATTTTTACTATCAAAATAACTCATATTTAGCAATTATCACCTACCCGTACTAAATAATTTTTTTAATCCGTAAGGTGTTTTTTTTTTCCTTTTGTTTCTAGATTGTGTAATTTGTAAGCCAAATGATTTTCTCTTCGATTAGTGATTCCAGAATGACGTTAGTATTGTTCTGTATTAAGTGTTTTGGAATGCATTACTTTGAAATAGGTGATCTGGAAATGTTGTGGTATAGTTCCATATTGTGTAATTTGGAACACAATATACATTTTAGAACATTCAATCTAAAACTTGATGGTTGTTCTCGCAATGCTTGGAAGGCATAAATATTAGAAGGGAAAGGAGAACAAGGAAGATGGGTGAAGTTAGAAGAAGAGAAGGACGAGGGGTTCTTGGGCATTGCAGGAATTGGAAGGGAAGAGGAAGTGCTAGGGCTGAGGGATATTTTTGTCTGTTGACATCTTTTAAGAGGTGCAGGAAGTAATTCCCCAAAGAGATCCACTAGTTACCTTCAATATTTGTTTGGGCTAGGCTTTCTTTCGGCTGAAAAGAACTTGCAAATTACGATATTCGTTCACAATTTTCATAACATTAGTGCTATTTAGCACGATACAAAAAGCGCACGAAACACACGAACGGTTACGTGGATGATTGTTATTTTTTTAAGAGTAAATACTGATTGAAATTTTTAAAAAATATATAAAATGGTTTTGAAAAAATACACGTTTGTGCAAGTTTCACGAAAACCTTTTCGTACAAAACAGCAATTTCCTTTTCATAAATATGCAATTTACAGCACTGCCCCGAGCTCATCGTACTATTCAATTGATATCGTCCATCTACATGACTGCATACTACCCGAACAAAATACACACGATGCCAACGATTGAGATGTATATCGATAATATCAAAAATCCTAATTACCTTGTAGTCCACCTATCACCTTTCATTCCTAAATCCTTACGCCTCTAATGTGTATAAATATGAATATCATGGTAAAAACAAAATATATACTAATTACTTCCTGAAAATATAGCTTTTCTTACTTGTTCTCTTGAATTTTTCTTTTTACCATTATTCATCCGAAATTCAGTTTTAGATTAAATAGGTTATTAATTAAGTTAAATCAAATGAACATATAATAAACCACCGAACAAATAGATCAGTTGGTAGTACTTGGTAGGAACTGATTTACCTAATCAATAGGTTCAAATTCAAGTGCCGAAAATGTAGCTATATTAAATTCAACAGAGAGCATATATACATTTTAACACATGGCCTAGGTAAAAAAAAAAAGCACTTGATTCATATGTAAATACATGTAAAATCATGTGATATCACTAGCAAAATGCTTCTTGATAAATGCTATTGAAGAATCACTTTATAAAGCTTGGGAACACCTTAGGAATCTGGTTAAGAGATGCTCAAACTATAACTTAGATTAACTATCACATGTGGATGTTTGTAAATAATTTGCAGCCTATCATCGAACTAATTAATTTTAGATGCTATTAATACATTTTTTTTCTAACTACTTCATATTAATGCATTCTGCTTGGTTGAATTTAAAACATTATTCTGTAATAAATATATAAAATCATAAATATGCAAAACGCATGTTTTAAATTATTAATGTTTCATATACAATTTAAAAACTATTATGCACATGTACTGATGTACGTATAAACTTTTAAGATGCAAGACACCATTGAGCTGCTGGGCCACCAATTATATATAGTTTAATATATTTTCTCTAGGTTTCTTCGGAATTCAGCTTTGTAGGAAGGAGCCAACTCAACAACCGTGAGAATGTTCTTCAAAAGCGCGTCTTTCAGCCTTAGCAAAAGGGAAGATCCTTAAGCTATATATGCAATAATAAGAATTATGTAATAAATGAGTTAACAACTCATTTTCGATCTAGCACATGGTTTGAAGCATTGGATGAAACTCTTTTATATTGGTCCCCTTCTTCCTTTGGTAACATGATTTTTACCTTGTAGGACAAAAGTGCATCAGGTTGAGCTCTACCTAGAGGCAAAGGCAATGCCTATTGATGGTCATCAAAGAAGTATATGCTAAAACAATGATAATGGATATATATTGTTCCAAAGGAGAAAAAATAGAGTGGACCAAAAGGAGTAAGAGGGTGGAGTGAGTGACAAGAAAACAAAGGGATGCCAAGAAAACATATTATCAACGACGTCTTAAAATATCTCAATCATATTATCACTATGATCATCATTACTATCATGATCGTTTCCTCACAATTATCATGACAGTCACTACAACCACCACCTTGATCATTAATGGCTGGTACTACCAACATGATTGTTGTCATCATTACTGTCATCACCGCGATGGTGGCGGTGACAACAACGACCATCATGTTGATGGCAACGACGGTGGTCATTGCGTGATCATAGTGGTAGTGATAATAGCGATGATAATGATTGTGGTGATGATATCTTGACGTAAATTAAATTTTTAAGATATTTAATTTTTTGTTTGATAAATCTTATAGAAATTTTAGGGTTAAATGAATTTTTAATTTAAATTTAAAATATTTTAATTTTAACCTTTTATTTTAATCTAACGATTGAGATTAATCATTCTCATATGATATGTGATCTATATATATTAAGACAATAAAAAATAAAAAGTATTTTCAAAGACTAAGTAGACCATATTATGTGTGTACGTGGTTATATTCTTCGTTGCTTGTCCATTTCCTCATACCACGTGACATTTTTTCTGATTTGCAAAATGGGATTGATGACGAGGAATTTGAGAATGGTCTTTTGTATGAGATTATACTATTGAATGAGGTCCCAGCTAACTCTTTTATACTTCATATATGGATTTATTCCACTTTGTGTGTTGTGAGTCACTACATACTTTGTGTAGATTAATTAGCAGGCAATTCTAGTTTGTTTGACTTCATGGTCTTGACATCAATACCATTTTGATACGTGAAGGAGGCCGTTGGTGGTTGTGAAGCAGGTTAGGTAGTTTTCACTATCTTGGCATTCTTGGGCCATGGTGTAAATTTAACTAGTTCAAGGTATAACAGTTCAAAATTGAAAAGTATTTGAAATTGCCATGATAATTATACTTAGGAAAATATTAATCTTCTAATATATTAAAGGTATGCTTATTTAATTTTACTTTTAGGATCAATATTTTTAGAGGGAAAAAGAATTTTAAGTGTGACTAAATGTTGATGATTATTTTAATAACCAGCTCAAATGATTAAAATTTGTAAGAATATTTTAGAATTTAATCAAAGAGTTAAATATTCAAATTAAGATGATTAAAAAAGTAATTTCTCTACTAATATTACTTTGATATGAGTGAAATTGATCTTAAATCCCTTAAATAAGTCTGAATTTAAATTTTGCAATTAAAGAAAAAATAGTTGAGAGAAAAGATCATATTAAAGATGATTAATCATATTAAATTTATAATTGAAATTAATTTGGACACATAATAATTATATTTAATAATTCAAATTCAATTTTATCTTGTTTTAAAACAAAAGGACACTAAGATAAGTGTCAACTAAACTAATTGTTGGCTTGTAAAATTGAGTTTTGATATTCCAAAATTATGTATTATTAATAAAAACATTCCATATAGCTGATGTACATTCAAGGGGGAAAAGTATTTGGAGGACGCCTTTAACTTTCAAAAAAGAAAGATTGGTTTTTATGCCTCGATGATGGATAATCTTCATGATAAATGTTGAAATAATTATTTAAATAAAAGAAATTGCAAAAAATGAGAAGAAAACTTTACATTTTATATAAAAGAACATCCAAACGATAAAAAAAAAGGAATTTTGGGTTCAAAAACTTACTTTAGGTCTTGTATTATGCTTTTAAGAAACAAAACCCTCCTATATATATCTCCATTTTCAATTGCCATATGCAGCTTCAAAAATGAGTTGCATCAAGTAGTGTTGGCGCCCCTAATTAAGAAGCCTTGTCTTTGTCAGCACGAAACCGCATCTGCGCACTGAGTTCCACTTACATAAATTAATGCTTGGAGTGACAAGTTTCAAAAAGAAAATGTGTAGTATTAAATATATATAGGAAGAATTTATAGTTCATAAGAATCAATTCTATGTAACTTGAGAATAATTGTTGATACATGTGATTTAAAAAAAAATTAAAAAATTGGACCCTACCACTTTCAATACTGTTATGTTGCAATGGTGCATGTAGACAGCAAAGGATTGTACACCCACCGCCACCACCATCTTGAGGCCATTGTCTTTGCACTACAATCCAAGAAAACCATCACTTACTGCTGGTCAACCAATCTATTCTACCCTTGCCAAGAGGCCCTTAATTATTTCACTCTTTTTGGACCCCCCCACTCTATGAGATTAATGTGTCTCTCATGATGCACCACTTTGTTTCATTTCCTATACCATCAATAACAAATAACAATGATTTTTTTGTCTTCTTTCAGTCCCCCTTTTTTTTCCAATTGATTTTGTTTTTTTGGTTAATCGATTATCATAAGCACCTCTCAAGAATGCGTGGTTTGGGGACAGGAATTTATTGCACTGATTCCCTTATCAGAAGCTTTCTTTATCTTTTGAAAAAAATAGTTAGGAAAAGCAAATACTATTATTTCATTTTGAAATCGGAACGGAACGTATCACCTTGATCATAATTTACGTTAATGTTTGTAAACCGTCCATTAAACGAAAATTGGTGGGAAAAAAATATAAAACTTGAATTCATTTTATGACGTGTAGATGTTTTTGTTTTAAAAAAATTACAATAAGTTTTAAAAAAAAAGCTACAATACATCAATTGAAGTTATTTACCCCTTGACATTTATTGTATATAATATATCATTTGATTTCAAAACTTAATAATTACTCTAGCCTTTACCGGACCGAATCCCTTAATATGATAATCTCATCGAATTAGCCAAGAAAGGTTTATGTGTATGAATTTCAATTGCAGTGCTCGATAAGAGTAAACGGGCAAGTAGTTAGGCAATAATCATATTGAAAAGGTTTATGTAAAAAAAAAAAAAAAAAAAATCAACTTGAAAAGGTCATTGGATGGTGCAATATGAGCTATCAAAAGAGATGGGGAAAAAATCACACTCCTAAACAGAAAATTCATAATCAACCTGAAAAAAAAGTTTATATTAAGCTGCGGCCAAAACTCATTATAGATTGAAAGTTGATAGCTTAATGATTACTAGCAATAAAATAAATAGATTTTTCAACAAATTTTTTAACAGGATGAGAATAGATAATAAAGTATTCATATATGTGGATATTCACAATTTGAAATTAATTAAATATCCTTACCTATATATATATATATATATATATATATATATGTATATATATATATATAAAAGTTACTCTAAATTATTTATAATATAAATACAAGATTCAAAATTATATATTTTTATTTCTTTATTTCTTAAAAATTATATTTTAAAAAACACGCATGGATACTCATGAAATTTATAGATACTTAATAATTATTCATGCAGATATGAATCAAATTTTCATCCCACAGAGCGTGTAACAAAGGATTTCTACGTGACTACACATGTACTGCCCCATTCTCAGGAATTGATTAAAATGGTCCTAAAGTAAAGTTCAGTTTTTTGTCCATTAGATGGAATCTCATGGTGGCCATATTTTCCCCTTATCTCCAATGTCCTCTTGACCACTATCTTAACTTGTTAAAAAAAAAAAAAAATCAAAATGAATGTGGGGGATGGAGATGAATTAGTCCCTTATTACAGCAAATCCATGTGATTCAAATCCTGGCCTTACAAATCTGTTTACACAAAATCATGAGTTGGACACTGGATCCTTTACTTTTTCCCTAAACAACCTGCAATTTAAAATTTAACATAATAATATCAACCTAATTAATGACAATTTATTGTGTGTTGGAGAAGTCAATTCAGCACTAATTAACATGAGATCTAATTAACATGAGATCTAATTAACATGAGATCATGTGAAGGAGATTCAAGTGAGACCAGAACAAGATTTTGCCACATGACACACATTATCATTATTATTATTATTATTATTATTATTATTATTATTATTATTTAATATCATCATCATCAAATCAATAAATCACTTTCTCAAGATGGCCAACAAGAGCTGTCCAAAGGGAAGAGGAAAAGCAACTAGGCAACCTCCATTGAAACTGAAATCAAAGTAAAGTTTGGTAATTATCCTCTGTTGACAACAACACTTAAATCTGACTTTTATTTCCCACTGAATAATTAAAATTGGTAAACAAAAAAAAAGTACACGTTTTTCTTTAACACAAAAAATGAAGCTGTTCTGTTCTGTTCTGTTCCTGAGCCTCTCTGTCCCACCCCAACTGCCTCTCTCTTTCTTTTGTGTGTGGATTTTGGAATACACAAAGTGAATATTTTTATTGCTTTGCATCAGTTTTATTATACTTGATCTAGATACCAACTCCAGTGGAAAGAGTTCAACTTTCTTTCTAGTTTTTTCTAGTTAATTCATTCGTACCCCTGCCATGGAAGAAGACTCTGAGTTCTGTTCCTCACAATTCATGAGCTCAAGTTGTTGTTCTCAAGGCACACTTGTTCTGGCTCTTGCCCTTTTCACCAAAGGCTCTTCTCATTGCTTTGGTGTCACTATATGTGGGTCTTCTTCAATTTAACCTCTATTTGTTCTTGCTTCAAGTAATAAGCTTCCAAAGGTGTAATTTTTTTTGCTCCTATTTATTGTACTGTTGTTCTGTTGACTCACTTCTGAAGATGTTGTGTTTGGAAATTGGTGTGGAGATGAGGGTGGTTTTATCACTGATTTTGCAGCTGGTGAAGCTCTGCATCATTGGCTTTGCTGTTGCATTCCATGGATCTGAAGGTAGGTACTTAATACTCAGAACTCTATGTTGAAGTTAATCTCGTCAGAAATTTTTGCCACAGGTTATGATAAAACTTATGCTTAGGCTAGAAGAATACGATTTGGATCAGCCTACGTGGTTTTTGAGTTGTTATAGTAATATTAATGATAATAATAACAATCGTATCATATAGAGCCTAAACATCATACCTGAGTTGCAATCAAACTATTGGTTTGGATCTTTATAATTGGAGCTAGTATAACCAAAGGTGGCATTTGGTATCCTTTCTGTTGTCCTCTTGCATTGCTTACAAAATCTAATTTTGGTTTGAATATATTAAACAAAAAGGCAAGTTGCTGGTGGTTTTTGAACACGTTCGTTCACCCTCCATTCTTGTGGCCATTACAATCAATTTACATTGGCTGCTTACAACTGATTGAGCTTATAGTTACTTTTTTTTTTCTGTGTAATAAGCATTTAAATGGATGCATATAAGTTTTACCGGTTTAAGAAATATGTAACTTGTCATTCACATAATCATTTAAAGCCTGAGAGTTTCTTCTAGTGAAGGTACTTTTTGCATGTTCATTGATTTCTTGTAATCCCCATACTCATTTTAAAGCGTAACAGGTTCTTCTAGTTGAGGTACTTTCTGCATGTAGATTGATTTTTTATCCCCCCTTAAATACCCATTGTAGGAAGCTACTAGTGTTGTTCCCTAAGAATCTAGTGGTCTTCAATATTATTAGAGAGGATTTTTTTTTCCATAATAGGCCGGGTCTCCCCAATTTCAGATTTAGATAACTCTTATGTTTACACATGGATTTGGTCTGGTCCCCCATGCTTTTTGTCTTCTTTATTCTTCTATGTTTTTTCAATAAAACTTAGGTGTTCTGCAGATGATTGATGGGGATTGAGGTGCCAACCTAGTTGGGATCACTTTCTTCATAGTGATCCTCTTGCAGGTCTTCTTGTTTTACAAACAAAATAAGTGGTCTTCAATATTTAAATTTGTAGAAGTAGAAAAATGATTGCTGAATTCTTTCACCTCTCAATTGAACCACAATCCATTATTTTTACTTTAAATTTAGTTGTCCAAATACACTGTAAAGTACAAACTCAACCAGAAGAGAAATATCAATATTCCAAAATGTTAAATTTTGCAGTAAGAAATTGCTGATATGAGCCCATATGCTTGCCTAACTAATCAGCCTGATTGATCTTGCTGATAAAAAAAATGATAATTTTTCCTTTTCTCACATGGAACTTTTGGCTTCCCAACTGATAATTTCTTCTTCAAGGGTCTGCTATATCTCCATCTCCAGGATTCCTTCCAATCATTCATCCTAGTGGAGAAGCACCTGCTCCCATCCATCATGGATTGTCATGGGAAAGCAGTCCTCCAAAATCACCTTCAGATACAAACGGTATATGTAATCTAATCTAATCTAAAATTAAATCTCAATATCATACAGAATGAGTTTGAATTTTGAGCTTTTTGAACTTGATTATTCAGTGTCCTGTCCCTACTAGTTTTTGCTCGTATTCAATAGTTTTTTCCTTCTTTCAGGGTTTGGTATATCCCCATCTCCTGAAATAATACCTGTGGATCCTTCCCCCAGTGAATCACCTGGTACTTTACACCCAAGAGAACCATGGAGAACTGTTGCACCAATCCCTCCAGAAGTACCAAATGGTAATTTCACTCCTTTAGTCCATTGGTCCATATTGGGATTATCTGATCAAAAACTTGGGTTTGCACCATCCAGTGTCATTCTTGCCCCCTCTAGTTACTACATTACCACCTCTTACATCAGCTCCAACTCCTCAGAAGATAAAAGGATTTGAACCATCTATATCTCCTAGTCCTAGTACAAGCACCATAGCATCATCACCACCGGCACCATATAATGATGCTCATGCACCATCAACTGCTGAAGGGAATGTGCCACCATCCATACAACCAAGTCCGTCTCAAAGCAAAACAACACCTGCTATTAGGCCTCCTGTATCCACACCAATTGCTCCAGGTAACATGACTGAGAAGTTTCTTTTCATGGGGGGGGGGACCTTCCTCTTGATTATAATCCAAATTCAGCTCTTCTAATGTTTCTTGAACAGCTCCAATTCCAATACCTTCTGGCAATTTGCCAAAAACTTCACCTATCAGCCAACCAATTGAACATGGAAGCTTGCCTCCTAAGATTGATGAGAGGAATAAGAGTCACAAGCCAGAACCAGCTTTGCCAGGTATGAGATAGAAAGTCTTGTTATGTTGTTGGAAATCTTAAGGATGGTTTTCCATTTCATCATATCCAGTTTCCAGTTGGTATTGACCTAAAATATGCTCTTCTATTGAATATTTGAACAGCACTAGTTCCAATGCCTTCTACCAAATTGCCCAAAATTTCACCAGTAAGCCAAGCCACTGAAAATGGAAGTTTGCCTCATAGAGAGGGTGAAAATAATGGTCACATACCAGAGCCAATTTCACCAGGCATGTGATGAAAGTAAAAATTTGTCACCTGATTTCTTACTTTTGAAATTTACTTTTTTTTCTTCACCAACTTCCAGTTGGTATTGAGACTGAAGTGTGCACTTCTAATGCATTTTGAACAGCCCCTATAGTATTCAGTTTTCCCGAACATTCACCAGTGAGTCAGCCAACTGAACATGGAAGTTTGCCTCCAATTGACCCCAGAAGGAATATCAACCCTGGTCACACATTGGAGCCAGTTTCCCAAGGTAATTCTACATGATGTTTTATAACTGTTTTTTATTTATTGCTATTTCTAGCTGATGTTAATTTCAAATATCTGTTTTTCTATGGCATTTTGAACAGCCCCAGTTGCAATGCCTCCTGCAAATTTGCCAAAATATTCATCAGTCAGTCAACCAACTCATCATGGAAATTCCCCACCTGATGTTCAAAATAGAACTGCAAATAATGGTCACAGTCACACCCCAGCACCAGAAATGCCACGTATGTTATATAATCTTATTATCTAATCATCTCTAGAATTCAACTATTATGGTTATAAACTCTCTTTTTTCATGAAAGCACAAAATCTATTGCATCTCTCATGGAAAATGGAAAATATTCATCCAATATGCCACCTATTTTACCGGGAAAAAAAAAACTCCTTCCACATAAAGCCTTTTTACATTATTTTGATGAAAGAAGGGAGAAAGTTAAAATATCTAGTATTGATTTTATCAGATCATCCCTTTTACTTGTCTCCTTGATTTTTCTTTAATTGTATCCATACAGCATCAGTTACACCACCAAGTCCATTTCCAGTAGATCCACCATTGGCCCACCATGTCATACCAGCAGCATCTCCACCCAAATCACCAGGTGCAAATTGAGAAAGGATTTTGTTGTATCATCCCCCTTACCCCAGTTGATTTTGTTGTTTTATTTTAAAACAAGTTACAGTAGTAGTAGTTTTTTTCAGTTAATTCGTTTAATCTTTTTAATTCCACATCTATAGTCGTTCTGCACTTCAAATGATGAAGGTTTAAAACCCAATCCTATGTACAATTGTATACTTTGTTGCTGTTGAATTACTATTGCTGTTGATGATCCACAAAGAGATGTTATATCTCTCAGTTTAGTGTCACATAATAATTTGACAATGAGTTAGGAAATGTAGATTATATATCTCAACAATTGAATTGAGATTAAAAATGACAATCATGACTCATCTAATGTTTTCTTAACACGCCTAATTTTTGCTACATGCAACGTGGAATAATAAAGAATGATCATGAGGATGCTTAACTGATAATAAAATGATGCAAGATATTCAATAGAATTAATCATGATAACATTGGGATTTGGATCTCCAAAGGTTAAAAAAAGGGTGCATTCAACCTCAATTTTAAAGTGGATTAAATTATGGGATACTTCAATTCAAATCAAGGGTGGATTCTCCTTTACTTCCTCACTCTCAAGGAGCTAAATCCACAAAGTTGCTACTAAACATTCAAAAGAATATGTAGTCATAAAATAAATTTAGTGTAGTTACAACTATCAGCATGTAGCTTAACAATGAAATATCTTTTACCAAGAAACTCTTCAAAAAAATTATTGATTTTTTTTCAGTATATAAATGTTCTCCTGAAACTTTCATTCTGGAGTGTTTAACATCTGCATCTGATTACTATGATTTCTTGTTAATGCTATTGTGCATTAATTAATTTAATTAGCAAAACAAATGTGGTGCAGCACCTGTTGTCTCTCCTGCATTGACTCCTTCCAGAAGCTTTGGTTGGAAAAAAAGTGGAGAACCAGTTTCTGCACCTGTGTATGAAACACCAAAGCCACCACCAACTATAGTACATTCCCATGCTCAAGGTATATGGTAACATCAAAATACTTTTGATGAGTTGAAAATTCTTAACTAAAGGATTGCTCATTGTGCTAACAGCATCAATAATTCTTCAATTGATGGAAACTTAATTGGCACAAAACATTTGATGCAGCACCTGTTGTCTCTCCTGCATTAACACCTTCTAGAAGCTTCAATTGGACAAAAGGTGGAGAACCAGTTTCTGCACCTCCGTACAAAATACCAAAGCCACTACCAGCTATAGTACATTCCCCTGCTCAAGGTATACTGTAACATTAAACTACTTTTGATGAGTTGCAAATTCTTAACTAGAGAATTGATGATTGTACTAACAGCATGAAATTAAAAGATTTCCCTAAGAATACTGTCAAAGATCTACTCTCCCAAAAACCAAAGCTGGTGAAGGACCAAGAAAGATTTTATATCTCTAACACTTTCCTGCATATGAGAATTCATTTGGCTTGAAGAGTGGACAATACACAAGAAGATTTTACCTTGTATTGAAATTCTACATGGTCATATTGAATGGAGATGCCAATTTCGAACTCAAGACCACTTTGTCATAAAGGCTCTAATATCATGTGAAAAACCAACTCTCAGAAAAGTATCAAGTTCTTTTGGCAAAGGCACAGGAATTACTTTTCAAATATAACAAATACAGAGTTGACATCATGCTTGAATTCTTTTGGAAATGTAATTTGAGCATATTTAAAATGATATTATGCACACCATTCTTTTGTATCATGTTCAATTATTTACTATACAAAGCCTAAAGTTTTAGCCCATGGAAAACGTACGAGTAAGGAATGTAAATATTAAAATTATTGAAAGACTCACTAAACCATTATACTTATGTATACATACATACTGAGTTAACTTATCTATTTTCTTTTATTCTGTATCTCCTTCTTGTGCACACAAAGAAAGACAATTTCACCATGCTCCTGAGCCACTGATTTCATCTCCCAAATCTCCTTTCAACAAAGATCATCCTCCTGCATCTTCACCTTCAACCACATTCTATAAGCATCACTATACAAGGAACACAGTCACCAGCCCTGCTCCTGCATCATCACATTTTGTTTCTCCTTCCACTTCAAAACACCAAGGTTAGGTTTATTAACCGATCTATTGAATTGTTCCGCAAAAATTAAGATTTTCACTGCAGTTGAATTTATTACTTTTTTCTTGGTTATTTTATGCAGATGGATCAAATCCTCCCTCGCCGCTGCCAACAAGTGGGCAAAGACATCATGCTCCACCACCAATGAACACAGGTACCTATAAAAGTTTGGTGAGCTTATAAGATGTTGCTTCTATTTGACTGATAAATAAATAAGGGAATTTTGATTACTGAAACTTTTCTGCCTAATAGGTTCCTCGGTTTCCCCATCTTCCCTCCATATTCAGTCACCTGTGAACCAGGTTTCACCTGCTCCTTCTCCGATATTCAACATATCCCCCCACTCAACCAAAAGTAATACAGGCTAAACTTCCATAGTCATTACAAGTATTTTAGAAAATCTTGTTTTCTTTTATTATCATCTACTTATATTCATTGTATTTGTTATTGCAAGTTCCATTGCATCCTCCTAAAGTGTCTCCTTCTCGGCCTTCTTCCAAGATCCCTAAGAAGCCAGTCCGGCCTCGTTTTCAAGCACTGCCACCCCCACCTCCAAATGAAGGTTAGTCAGTAGTCAGTGTTTTATTTGTTTTTTCTGTAGTAAAGGAGTTATTTCAGCTAATATATGTACTTTTTCTGACTGTATTCATCAAACTGAAATATACATGTCCATTCTTCATTTTTTAGATTGTATATCAGTGGTTTGCTCAGAACCCTATACAAGTACTCCACCTGGAGCACCTTGCAAATGTGTGTGGCCCATGAAAGTTGGTCTTCGCCTTAGTGTTTCTCTGTATACTTTCTTCCCTTTGGTTTCAGAGTTTGCTTCTGAAATTGCCACTGGGGTTTTCATGAAGCAAAGTCAAGTTCGCATTATGGGAGCTGATGCAGCAAACCAGCAACCTGATAAAACTATTGTATTCATTGACTTGGTACCACTTGGGGAAGAATTTGATAACACTACAGCCTTTTTAACTTCTGAGAGATTTTGGCATAAACAAGTGGTTATAAAGACTTCTTACTTTGGTGATTATGTCGTGTTGTATGTGACCTATCCAGGTATATATAAATTTTGAATGTCTTGATCCTTTTCATGACTTTTTCGGTTAGAAATTTTATTTGGGTCCTCTCAATATAGGTTTGCCTCCATCTCCTCCTTTACCTCCTTCAAGCATTTCCATAATCGATGGTGGTCCGTATTCGGGTGGTGGCAATAATGGTAGGACAATAAAGCCCCTTGGGGTTGACATATCAAAGAGACAGCATAGAGGTGGACTTAGCAAGGGCATAATTGCTGTCATTGCTCTTTCAGTTTTTCTAGTAGTTGCTTTATGCTTTGCTGCTGCTTTGGCATCGTTCAAGTACAGAGATCATGTGAGTCAAACACCTTCAACCCCACGGATTTTACCTCCTCTTACCAAAGCACCAGGTAATACAAATGGAAGTGTCTTATAATCTAGTAAACTAGTGCATTTTTCCCTATAAGAAACGCTGTCTTGGTTGATCATTTTAAATGGCATTATATTTTAACCCAAAAAGAGAAAGAGAAAACACTCTGTATTTACAAATTATAGACCATATTTTTAGTATTTATCTCATGTAATAGCATTAGGAAAACAATGGTTGGCAGAAATCTATGAAGAAAAAGAAAAGAAGTTGCAGTAAGTTAAACAAATAAGTTCAGTCGCAATAGTTGAAATTAAATAATTGATGACTCATAATTTTGGGTGTTTCCATATCACCCAATTCCTTGCCAGTTTGATTGTTTTATCCTTTATCAACCTTTTTGATTAAGAAACATACATACGGAATCTACAGGTGCTGCTGGATCAGTAGTTGGCGGTGGGCTTGCTTCAGCTTCGACATCATTTCGATCTAGCATTGCTGCTTACACAGGATCTGCTAAGACTTTAAGCATGAATGACATTGAGAAAGCCACGGATAATTTCCATGCTTCCAGAGTACTTGGAGAAGGTGGTTTTGGGCTTGTTTATAGCGGTATACTTGAAGATGGGACAAAAGTTGCTGTCAAGGTTCTAAAAAGAGAGGATCATCAAGGCAACCGTGAATTCCTATCTGAAGTTGAGATGCTTAGCCGCCTTCACCATAGAAACTTGGTTAAGTTGATTGGTATATGCGCAGAGGTCAGCTTCCGCTGTTTAGTTTATGAACTCATTCCAAATGGCAGTGTGGAATCCCATTTACATGGTACCTAACTTTTCTTGATTCAGTCTCGAGTACCATTCCAATTGTTTAGTGCTTTAAGATAATGGTTTTCTTATATTTGGTCTTCTGGTAGGAGCTGACAAGGAAAACAGCCCACTTGATTGGAGTGCTCGGTTAAAGATAGCTCTTGGTTCTGCTCGTGGACTGGCTTATCTGCATGAAGATTCAAGTCCCCATGTCATACATAGGGACTTCAAGTCTAGCAATATTTTGCTGGAAAATGATTTTACACCAAAAGTATCCGATTTTGGATTGGCCCGAACAGCAGCTGATGAGGGGAACAGACACATATCAACACGAGTGATGGGAACTTTCGGGTAATAGTTCTTTCCTGTTTCTATTTTGGAAAGTTTTATCTACAAGTCATCTCTTCACCTCAGTACCCTTTAAGTTTTTCTAATTGCTCCAACATAATAAATTTGTAGAGGTTGATCAGTCAAGTTAAAACTAGAAACTCTATCAGTTTAGTCAAATAAAATGATTTCTTAATCATGTCTAAAGACATTTGCTTCTGTAGTCATTTATATTAAGAATCTACAACTTGTATACTGTCTGAAATAATTTTGATTGAGATTATTTTTTAACCTTGACAGATGCCAGTGCTGTGTCTGGTAATTTATTGTGGAACTGGAAGCCTACCTATATGCTGCTTCTAGATTATCCAATAAGCAAAGTGACTAATATTAAGTTGTGCCAAAATAATCATCCCCTCCCAAAATTGACTAACACACTAACCGCTCCAGCATAAGTTTGTTTCAGAAGAACAAAAACAAAAGAAAAGTTGAGAGAATGCATAATGACATTTAATCCCTAATTCTTTTATCTAACTTCTGTCCAATTTTTTTATACAGCCACTGTCATTATAACCAACTCTTTAAAAGTTTCAATCCATGGAAATATCTGAACTAATTATTGTTTCAAAACTATTGTAATTCTTTGTTGTTTTACTATTATGCCCTCCCTGATATATATTTTCTTTCATATTTGAAAAACTATTCAGTTATGTGGCCCCAGAGTATGCAATGACTGGACATCTTCTTGTGAAGAGCGATGTTTACAGTTATGGTGTTGTCCTCCTTGAGCTTTTGACTGGAAGAAAACCGGTGGACATGTCACAACCTCCTGGTCAAGAAAATCTCGTTGCATGGGCTCGTCCACTACTCTCAAGCGAAGAAGGATTGGAAGCAATGATAGATCCATCTCTTGGACCTGATGTGCCTTCTGATAGTGTGGCTAAAGTTGCAGCCATTGCTTCAATGTGTGTACAACCAGAGGTGTCGGACCGTCCTTTCATGGGGGAGGTTGTTCAGGCTCTAAAACTTGTGTGCAATGAATGTGATGAGGCAAGAGAAACAGGTTCAAGCTCTAGCTCTGTTGATTTGAGTCATTCTAGACAACTATCAGATAATTTACAAGGCCAATTCTCAGCCACTAACTATGATTCTGGAGTTGATATTGAAAATGGGTTGTTAGCATCAGAGTTATTCAGCTCATCAGCGAGATATGGAAGGCGAGTGTCCGGATCATTTAGAAGGCATTCTTATTCAGGTCCTCTAAATACTGGAAGAAGCAAGCGGTTGTGGCAGATAATTAGAAAGCTTTCTGGGGGTAGTGTCAGTGAACATGGAACTATGTTTAAGTTATGAGTCTTATGACCAGGTTCCATTGAACCAAATTGCAATTTTTGAACTTTCTTCTGTGCATATTGCTCTCCCTCACTTTGTTAATGTGCAGTTCACAACTCTGCTAGAGGCATTGCACCTCTCTGCCTGAGCCATTTGAAGTTTGACAAGAGAATACAAGCAAGTTGTAAATAGGTTTTGACATGCTTTTTTCTGCTAACCTGCAAGATCATGTGTATGTAACTGGTACTAACACTTTGAAGAGGGGAAGCAATGCAAATCTAGCTTGAAAATAGAAGATGACTGAAGATGACCTTTAGTAAGACCTCCAATTGCAAATACAAACATACAAGATATAGTCTATGCAGTTGCAGCATCAATAATGTAATGTTCAAATTGTCAAAGTCTCATGCATTTAGAGGAGGAGGGGATGGAATGGAATCTGGTTAATTAGTTGTATAGAACAAGATATATTACGAATACAAATCTGAATTTACGCAGGCCACTCATTTTTGAAAATATCTTTATGATGATAGTTTTGGAATCGGATGTATATAACATAAATGACAATAGTGTAAGAACTAAGCAACTTAGAAATGGGGCAAAATAACAAAAATAAGTAAATTAGACTATTCCAGGCTTCCTGTGGAGGAATTGTGCTGACAGGCCTAATCTGTTTATTAAGGAGGTTAAGTTAAGGCTTTTTAAAAGGGTGTTGCTAGGTGCACTCAGCAATATTATTGGTGCACCCAGCACTTTTTGAAAATTCTAATTCTGCCCCTCCCTGTTTTTTCTTTAAATTGGCACCGGTTATGCATTTTCTTTTGCGTTTAAAGCTTTGTTTTTTTCATTGCGGTCCAGTTTCTGTCGTTGGTGGTGGTTTTCGTAAGTGTTGAGAGAGGTAGCGGTTCGGTTCGGTGAAACTCTTACTGGTGGTGTTTTTATTTCGACGGAGGTACACATTTTCTGACTTTTCTGGATAACTGGTATTCTAGTAGATATGTTAAATTCATAAGTTATAACATTAAGTTAATCCGTAAGAATCATACGGAAGTAGTTCTTCCGTATGATTTTTACGGATGAACTTCATCCGTATTTAGTAATTTACTTCTTATGGAAGAAATTCTTCCGTGTAAGTCATAGGGAAGAACTTCTTCCGTAAGCTTTTATATTATAATTTTTTTTAGATTATTTTTAAATTTGTGAATAATTTAGATTTAATAATATTATTAGTATGTTAAATTTTTATTACATATTTTTAAAATTGTGGATAATTGATTTATTACAAATTATCTATAGTTTATGTAAAAGATTAAATAATTTAGGTATAATAATTATATTTTGTTGTAGTAGCAAAATGTTAAATTAGTTGTTAGTTATAGTTTTATATATTTTTATTGTGAATTAGGGTGCAAAATTTGTATTTATTTGAAGTATTTTTATGTTAAATTAGATGTTTCGTAAAATTTATTATTATTGTGTTTTTGTAGTCCGTATTGTGTAATTTCTTGTAGAAATTAAAAATTAGTTAGTTATTACAAATTAAATATAGTATAAGTCAAAATTGAAATTGTTTAGTTCCAAAATTTCTATTTAGTAAATTATTTAGTTATAAATTTTGAATGTAGTTGTATTAGTTGGTAATATGTATGTAGTTATTATTTTTTTATGATATTTATCAAATTATGATGTTAAGGGCTAAATATAAAGTACTATGAGGGACTAATTTTAGTTTTGCTAATATGGTGTGCACTAAAAGATTATGTAGACTTGTGTATGATGTATAATTTTTTGATTTGTTAAGATGGACGAAGATCAATGGACGTATGACAATATAATGTCTGAAAAAGTTGATATGGATTATGAAAATGAACAAGAATATAGTGTGAATGAACCACATGTTGATTGTTCGGATGCTTTTAATATTTCTCAGGTAATAATGTTCATTAGTTTGAGTCATTTGATTGAATGTATGTTTTGTATAAAAAATAAATTGTCGGGGTTGCGTTGTAGGTCTTTGGTACCCGAGAAGATGTCTTGCAGTGGGCTCGATCGGTTGCCCATGAAAACAGAGTTGCAATCATTATGAGGTCTGATACACATACTGGTAGTAGAGGAAGAAGTTCATTTGTGTTAATTGGTTGTGAAAGGAGCAGTCAGTATAAGTGTAGGAAGAAAGAATTTTTTAGAAGAGACACTGGGAGTAGGAAATGTGGTTATCCCTTCAAGCTTAGTGGGAAACCAATGATTGGAGGGGAAGGTTGGATGGTGAAGTTGATTTGTAGGATTCACAATCATGAATTGGCCAAGTCCTTAGTTGGACATCCATACGTTGGGCAACTGACTAAGGATGAGAAGAATATTATTGTTGATATGACAAAGTCAATGGTGAAACCAAGAAACATCCTGCAAACGTTGAAGGAGCATAATGCCAACAGTTGCACCACAACA
Organism: Glycine max; assembly: GCF_000004515.6. Lineage (NCBI taxonomy): Eukaryota > Viridiplantae > Streptophyta > Magnoliopsida > Fabales > Fabaceae > Glycine > Glycine max. Next base: position 15,257,824 of record NC_038251.2, on the reverse strand, counting down.
AACAAATATACAATGCAAGAAGTGCATATTGCTCTTCCATTAGAGGAAGTGATAATGAAATGCAACATCTAATGAAGCTTTTTGAACGTGATCAATATATTCATTGGCATAGATTAAAGGATGAATTTGTGGTGCGTGATCTGTTTTGGTGTCACCTAGATGCAGTGAAGTTATGCAATGCATGTCATTTGGTGTTTTTGATAAACAATGCCTACAAAACAAACAGGTACAGACTCCTATTACTTGACTTTGCTGGGGTGACACCAGCGAGAATGACATTCTCTGTTGGGTTTGCATATCTGGAGGGTGAACGTGTTAATAATGTTGTATGGGCTTTGGAACGATGTCGAAGTCTATTTTTAAGACGCGATTGCCTCCTTGTACTTATTGTCACTGACAGAGACCTAGCATTGATGAATGCAGTGAAAACTGTATTCCCCGAGTGTACAAACTTGTTGTGCAGGTTTCACATTGATAAGAACGTGACGGCCAAGTGCAAATTTTTAATCGGTCAGAAAAATGATTGGGAGTATGTCATGGATGCCTAGGGTAGTCTGGTTGATTGTCCTTCCGAATAGCAGTTCGCTGAGTGCCTTCAGAAGTTTCAAATGGCTTGTTCACCTTGGCCAATATTAGTAGAATGCAGTAGTACACAAGCTTCATGATGTTGAAAAGAGACTATGTCAACCTAAATGAAGACTGAACATGCATCGTTGTTATGGACTATGACACTTGTTTATCTAATTTTATTCATTATGTGATATTATTTGTTGTCAGACGTTTATCCTTAATTATTAAGTAATTGTTGCATTAAGAAATAAATTAGTTGGTGCAACTAAAATCAATTACGCATGTATGATACATCGTTGTCAGAATTGACAACACATTCTGATGCATGATACAGCTTGACACCATATTGGTTTAGTTGGAAACATAAACACGAAACATCTACATGCGTCTCTATTTTTTTTAAAAAAAAAGTGAAACAATGTTAGTGAAAACCATCTATATATATGAGACACTGCAACACGCTAAAAAATCACACATTCTCTCCCAATTTTTACAACAAAGTATGTCATTTTGAGGAGAAACCGGCAGTTAGACGATTGTGAACTCAAGTTTAGGTTTCATTTTTCTAAATGGGTCGATTATTCACAACGATAATGGTGTTTACTTTCAAACTTTCACTCCAGTACCCATTTGAGTACCAAACACTTGTGATTTTGCAAAGCTAAAAACCAGAATACACAATACCCTTCACCTAACCGACAAACAATTTTTGGATGAAATTTACTACCGGCAGTCATTCCCAGATATAGGTAACCAAATTCTCTTTCAATGTATGCAATTGAAAAATGATGACGATGTCAACACAATGTTAATGTGTAATCATCAATTTTCATGTGTTGGTCCGATTGAGTTATTATGCACCATTGGTAGAACACCAGATGGAATATTAAACTTACTTCAAGGCACTATGACCCATACTCATGAAGCGCTTCTATATTACAACGGGAGGTGGAACATGCCACGCCAAAACAACTTTGTAGGTTACGCGTTCACAGGAAAAAAATCCAAAAAAAATTTGACATTCCTTCAGGATTTGATAAAGCAAGTTGCACCTCAAGGGATTCCCCCTCATGGTATTCATGAATCACAAATGGTAAGGCGGTTGTTTTTTCGACAACCAGGTCATTTTGAGTATTCAGACAAAATTATCAGATTTGAAATTATTGAGCTGAAAACTAACGATGACGTGCTGAAGGTCTTAGTACAATCTAACTATTGGAAACAGTTTGGGCCAATAGAAATTTTAGTTGTTTTTACTAAACAGGTAATGGAAATGGAAGATGACGTGTCTATGTCACGACATGATTGAATATAAGTTTTATTTCTGAGTTTTTCATGCAAATTTTATTTCTTTCCAGCATGTTGAAGTTAATGTAATGTTTGAATTCGATAAGTTGTTCACTAGTTTTTCAACTAAATTGTTCACTATTTGTTCAGTACTTGTTCAGTAATTATTTTCACTATTTGTTTTACCCATGATTCAATGCGGATTAGACTGTCTCTTTTAAATATTTACTTAACAAACTAAATTTCATCTCAAGGATAGTTTAACACGAATTTACCTTGCCTTGTATTAATTAAAGGGTTACTTAAAGGTTAATGACTCATGAGTGCATTAAGCTCGCATGTTTCACATGAACTTGCTTTCAAGAAATGTATTTAATATCATGTTAGGTTGCATTTAATAATTTAGTCACCACGAGAAAATGTAACCAAAGAAAAGTAATGATACATATCATGTTAGGTTTACCCATTCGAGGACCATACACCTCTTTTTATTTTATTTTATTTCTATTATATACTTTTTTACATTATATTTTTTATATTTCTTTTTAAGATAATTTTATCATCATATTATTATTTATTAAATTTATCAATTCTGGAAGGTGTGTGATATAGAGTGCACAAAAAATAAAATAATGTAACAAATACTTTCAATAAAAGTTATAACCAAAATAATTTAACAAATACAAAAGTTTTGTCAAATACAAGACATAAACATGATCTATGAATGATCTGTGCACTGTTTTCGTCGCGCCCTAACATACACATTTCCATCTGAGGTGACACCCCTAGCGATCCTGAGGCAGTCTTCCATGATCTCATGTAACTCTGTGCCTTAAGTGATCATCCTTAGGTTGAGCACACGCTTCAACCTTTTTGCGATCGCTTCACAAGCATCCTATGGCATTCATAAAAACACATTTAATATAACATTTAAAATGAATAAGGAGGTGTTTGGTTTGGTTGTTTTCTGTTTTCATTTTCACTAGAAATAGAAAATGGTGATGGAAAAGTGTTTGGTTGGATTTCTATTTTCATTTTCAATGAAAATATTTTCCCAAACGAACCAAAAACTGGAAACAATAAAATCTCGTTTTCAGTTGAAACCAGGAACCTCATTTTGGTTAAAATGAAAACGCGGTGGCAAAGAATGTAATTTTAAGCAAATCTAAAAATACATTTCCTTTTGAAAACGCATTTTCAGTGTTTCTATTTCTTGAAAGCAGAAACTAAGAAGTCAAACCAAACATGTTTTCAGAATTTTAATCTTTTGAAAATGAAAACAGTTTTCGGAAAATGAAAACAGAAAATGAAAACAGAAAATGAAAATGTAAACCAAACACACCCTAACATTTTATAAAACATTAAAGCAACTAATCTTACCACTGCATGTCTGGGGGGATTAGATGCCTGTGACGGTCTACCTTCTACTGTCACAGGGACCTCCGGGATATCTGGCTCCATGTATGCCTCATGTTATGGGACAAGTGGATGTCTGGGCTGATCACCTGCCTGTGTGGGTGTCATGAACGGATGAGATATTAGGAAGAATCACTCCATGTAATCTCCCGAAACCTGTCCAGGCACAAGACAAATCTGACCCGCAACTACTAGATGGTCTGAGTAGTGCATCCACTTGTCGTCGATATCCTCATATGACAAGGTGGCACTAATAGGCGGTGGAGGGATGGTCTGAACGTAGCTGAACTGTCACACCACCCTCTCTCTGGTCGAAGTGTGACCACAATAGGACCCCATCTAAGCTGACCCTGGAAGCATGAAATGAGGTCAAACGCCCTAACTCCTCGGTGGTAACCATAAGGCATCTAGCACATGTCAGTGATCGTCAAAGCATCTAAACGTGTCTGGTACGGCGATGCTATTAATCCCTTCATATAAGCCTTCGTAGTAAGCCACCGGCAGGCACGTGGAGACGTCTCATCATAGCCATCATCAATGACACTGTCATGCACATTGAGAAAGTGCTCATATATCCAATACTACATACATGAGATGAACATCAAATCAATGTCAAATACACATAAAAAAACATATTTACATCATAATCCAATTTAACATATTACAAACACAATATTTACTTGTAATAAAGTAAGGTACCCAGCAATCTGTCGTCTAGTGCTCTGAGAAGCTTCATTTAACTGCTCATACATATACACCAGCGCGGCAGCTCCCCAGGCATAGCTCCCACTCTGAGTCAAGTCTTGAAAAGCGTCCAAATGAACTACATGAACATGTGTTGCACTCTTGTTAGCAAAAAGAGTGCAACCAACCAAGTGTAAGAGATAAGCACGAGTTGCAACAATCCACTATCGGGCCTTGCATCTCCTCTGATAGATATCACGTAGTCATGACAGGCGTATATATGCCCCATGACACTGTACAATCTTAGCTCTAGCCTCCTCACCCGAGACCTCAAGCAACTCCACCAACATGATGAACGTCCACATGTAGAGGCTCGAAGCTGTGGAAGGCACTTGTGATCGACAGATGGAGGAGTGACGCCACATCATCCAGTGTGATGGTCAGCTCTCCTACTGAAAGATAGAAGTTTCTAGTCTTCTTGTGCCACCTCTCGACAAAAGCGGATATAACTCTCGTATCGCTGGTGACTACTGAACACACGATCAAAGGAGTTAATCCTGTGGCAACGACTAACCCTTCAATCTAAGGAGCTGGCCTCCCAAATTTCTTAACCTTGCTTCCGTGGGAGACCAACTTCAATTCAGGACGTTCTTGAATTGAAGCACAGATGATTCCAAATTACAGTATATCAAAAATTAATTATCACAAACAACTCAACAATAACAAATAATTAACAAATAACTTTACGTAAAAATTATAATACCTTTCCAATCCATATGTTATGTATAACATGCTCAACAAACGAAGTCAGCACTAATGAGTCATGTGGCCCACTTGGGAATCCCTCAGAATCATCAGCAGCTGATCCTTTAGCACCATCACCAGCTAATCCCTCTGCACCATGTGCAGGTATGTCCTCAGTGATCTCTGGAACATCCTCAGCAACAGGGGCAGCTTCCCGTTGCCTACATGCGGATGTGGAAGGCCTACGCCCCTGGGGAATATCATCTGCATGATGATCATCCTGTCTACCCAGGGCTCCGGCTATAACCCTACCTAATGCACGACCTAAACCTCTAGTTCTAACCATGATCTGCAAATCATGACGAACATGTTTTTTTTTGTCAAATTCACTATTCAAATAATTATAAACCTACATAACCCTAACTCCTCGGCCCTAGATTATAACCCCTAATCGCACTACCCTAAACAATAACGCCTACGCACTACATAAACTAAACCCTAAGCAATATCTACAGATTTATAATTTGTAAAACTACCAATAACAAACAACCATATATATTAAACCCTAACATCTAAACTAACCCCTAACCTAAACCCTAATCACTAGACCAAACCCTAAGCTCAACCTTAACCTCTAAAAATAAACCCTACGAACTAAACTAAACCCTAGCCTCAATCCTAACCACTACATATATATCATTTCTAAAACTCAATAACATACCACCATATATATTAAAACCTAACAAGTCAACTAAACCAAAACCTCAAACCTAACCAATAAAATAAACCCTAACAACTAAACTAAGCCCAAAACTCAACCTTAGGCACTAGAATAAACCCTAACCACTAACCCTACCCATACATATCTACCATTTCTAAAACTCTCAATAACATACCAACATATATATTAAACCCTAACGACTAAACTAAACCATTAACTCAACCATAACCACTAAAATAATCCCTAAACCCTAAACTCAAAGCTCAACCCTAGGCACTAGAATAAACCCTAACAGCCAACCCTACCCCTTTTACATATCTACCATTTCTAAAACTACCAACAACATACCACAACATATATTAAACCCTAAGCCCCACACCAAACCCTAATGCCACCCCTAAACCCTAAACTAAACCCTATCACCCAACCCTAACTACATACCATCATAAATATTAAACCCTAACAACTAAACTAAACCCTACACTCAACCCTAGTCCCTAACATAAACACTAACCTCTACCCCCTAAGCCCTACGCCCTACGCCCTAACCACATACAGTCAGTCCTAGGCCCTTAACTAAACCCTAGCCACTAACCCTAATAACTATTTTGATGCAAATATATTAAACATCAAAAACAAAAATGTTACCTAATATATACTATTACTTAAAAATTTATTTCATACCACCTTGCAATCATACATATTTTTTTTATTAAAAAACAAAACATACCTATTTTTAATAAAAAACTAACAAATACAAATAAATTTTAAAAAATAACTAAATTAATAAAAAAAAAATCAAATGTTCATACGGAAGAAGTTCTTCCGTAAGTGTTTATGGAAGAAGTTCTTCCGTAGGTGTTTATGGAAGAACTTCTTCCGAATGAGTCATACGAAACTCATACGAAAGAAGTTCTTCTGTAAACTCATACAGATGAAATTCTTCCGTATTAACGTTACAACTTCAGAGGCCATTAACGAAAGAACTTCTCCTAACCTAAGTTCTCTAAGGTAAGTCCTCTACCCTAATGTTACATGCCATTAATGGAGGGGAAAGTGAAACTAACCTCAACGGCGGAGAAGAAGCTAAAAAATGCAGCTCCAAACGGCCACGAACGGAGAAGATGAAGACTCGAGGAGGAGCGCGGCAGAACCAAATACAGAAGAAGAAAACCAAAAATGAAATGTTGGGTGTGCCCTTTTAATTTTTAAATTTAATCAAAGGGCATTTTAGCCCATTCAAGTGAAATTTTGGGTGCACCAGCAATATTGCTGGGTGCACCTAGCAACACCCTTTTTAAAAGCTTATTTAAATAAAAAGGGTTAGGTTAGAAGCCACCTAAAAACTACCCTCTTTACTTGTACACTTCCTTTTTTCTCCCCCACCCCCCCCCCCCCAAAACAAAAGAAAAAAAAATTACCCTTGTAAACGGGAACTCCCCGTAATCTCTTTCTCGTTTCCATTGGTGTTTAGGAAAAAATGTACTCCCCTTATATTCAAATTTCTGGTTTTTTTTATGTAAATACACTCTCTCTCCTGTTTTTTTCCCAATGTACACCACTTTGTAATTCAATTCCCAATCTACACTACTTTGGACTTTGTGTTTTGATTCACACCACTTTGCAAATGAACGTGAATATATTCTCTCTCTCCTTTTTGTTTTTTTTTTAAATTTAAAATATTATAAAATATAAATATTATATATAATTTTTTAATTGGTTTTAAAATTACTTATTTATTAAATTAAAATTTATAATTTTGTTTTTTATTTTTTTTAAAGAAAAATATACAAATAAAGAAAAATAAAAAAATTGGATAAAATTAGAGTACAATTTTTTAGTTACGTTGTATATAATTTTGTAGTTAAATTTATGTGCTGTTGATATTTTTCTTGTTATGTTCGTTAATCAAAAAATAAGAAAATTAGTTAATAGTATTAAAACAAATTAAAAAACACAGTGAAAAAATAATTGATACATCTATCTTATACAATAGACATAAAATTTCAAAGTGTAGTAACTGAGATGATAGTCAAAAATAATGAAACATATTAAAAAATACAATTACAACGCAAATATGATAAAACTAATGATGATCTAAAATATGTTGTGCATGATACATGTCTTCTTTTATTTCGATTACTGGTTTGTTAAAAGTAGCCAAAATTTCTATCGTGCAGAATCGTTTCCAATAGGATGATTATGCTAACACCTTTAGCACATCTTCGTCATTTTTTAGACATAGATGTATCAATTATTTTTTCACTGTTTTTTTTAATTTGTTTTAATACTACAAACTAATTTTCTTATTTTTTGATTAACGAACATAACAAAAAAAATATCAATAGCACATAAATTTAACTACAAAATTACATACAACGTAACTAAAAAATTGCACTCTAATTTTATCCAATTTTTCTTTATCTGTATATTTTTTTTAAAAAATAAAAACAAAATTATAAAATTTAATTTAACAAATAATTAATTTTAAAACCAATTAAAAAAAATTATATAATATAATATTTATATTTTATAATATTTTAAATTAAAAAAAAAACAAAAAGGAGAGAGAGAGAGAGTGTGTGTGTGTATTTAGAGTTTGCAGCTATAAGATCTCTTTGGCTACCTTCATTTACAAAGTGGTGTGAATCAAATCACAAAGTCAAAACTGGTGTAGATTGGGAATTAAATTGCAAAGTGGTGTATATTGGGAAAAAAAACAGGAGAGAGAGTGTGCATTCATGGGAAAAAATCACAAATTTCCAATTGCACCATAACTGCAATGCTTATTCATCTAAAAGAATTGCTAGCAGTTGAAACCTCTAAGCTATAAAGTTAGTGGAGGACATCGTTAAGGGCAGTCGTGAAGGCATGCAAGGAAACAAATATCCTTTTATATGTTTTAACCTTCTTCAAATTTCTGGGAACACTCATGATAGAAATCAACATTTTAATGGGAGACATTGTCTCATGAAGACCAACCATAATTTAAAAGCCACACAAGGAAACAATTCTTTTACTTATAAAAACTATCAATACGCATTCGCATACTCCACTTTTATATTGCATTATTCGTTCTGAGATGTAGGAGCCTCAATTCCAATTTTGGCATTTCTACCAATGACATATAGGCATAAAGTTTACAGTCACATAGGTAGATATTAGGTTTTAAGTTTTGTGCAACAGATCAGACACATACAAGATAATTTGCATTTAATTTGTGTTTTTTCACTTTTTCGGAAAAGAAGTTACTTTGGCAAGGAGTTTTATTTCGATAATTTTTTTTTATCTATGTTGGTTCTTAGTTTTTTGGGGGGGGGTGCGCTCAATAAAATGAACTTGCTCTTTAGAAATAACTGATTATTTAGCAAGTTGAATAATTTGAATTGGATTCATTTATTGTATTGGATGTAGTAATAATAGCAAGGGGGAGTAATGCACTAAACGTGTAATTGGGGTTTGGGGGAATGTATCCTTACAAGGGTAATATAGGGTTTAAAAAGGAAAATGGGAGTGTCTAACTAAAGAGAGGGAGTGGAAATAACAATTGTCAAACGGGTTATAATAATTTTATTATTATTATTATTAAAAGAATAATATTTATGTTGATAGATTTATTAGTTTAGAACGACAACTTATTTTTTGGTAATAAGTTTTCTAATCTGATTATTGATGAGTAAAATATGTAAGGTTCACACAATGATAGTGTATCTCATGCAATAGTAATAGTAAACTTGAAAGTTCAAATATCGAACTCAAAGGATCAGTTCTATTTCCAATTAGTCAAGTTTATTAAACTAATAATCGAGGTGACTAAAAAGAGAATTTAAATATTTTTGTGATTTTGGTTTTTAGAAGAAAACAAATAAACAAATTAAAAGAGACATTTTGAGTGATGATAAGAATGACCAAAGGTTATGACTCACTAGTAGAAATTTTCCCATAATCCATGTCCTAATGAAATCCCTTCTCTAGTTAATTACCAAAATCAATTAAAGCATGTGATCAAAGTTAGAAGATTCTCTTTACTTTAAATCAATGTCTCAATGATCATGGATCTATCAATTTAAGTCAAAGGATAAAATCAATTCTATGAATGATTAATTAAAGATTAACTAATCTATTAGAGATTATCTAAAAGTTTGATCATGCAATTTGGGGCAAAACATGCTCTACTTAGATCTACCAATTACATGCAAATGATCACTACTATGCAATTGATAAAGTATTAGAATGATTGATTCCAAATAAACACTAAAAGTAAGGAAGAGAATTAATTAACATAGAATAGTGATAAATTTCATTAAGAACAAGGAGATGACTACAATTGGGCAGTTACACCATAACTTCCAGACTAAGGGGACTAGTCACTCATGATCAAAGCAATACTAGCACTCCTAAATGAGATAAACATAGACATATCAATAGGTAGGAGTGATAATCACAACCTATCCTAATGGTGTTGTCCATGCTTCATAGCTCATAAAAACCCTTAAGATTCTCTCAAATTCATAAAAAGATAAAAGTGAACAAAAAATTGGATTTACAAATTCTACAGACCTATATATAGCTTCCTAAAGATATCAGTAAAAAAAGCACACATTAGAGCTATGGTCAGAAGTAACGTTGAAGCTTCCTAAAGATTTATGTTGTTTTGGAGGGCTATTATCATTTTATTGTGGTAGTGTTGTTTACCATGACGATGGTAAATGTACCACGGGCGTGATCAAGTGCAAAGTCTTCAAATCTTCATAAAATCACGCAATTTCCAACTCTTTTACTTAATTGAGCAATTGTACTTTTGCAATACAAAACTAGTGTTCAAATGTGAGTCCTACCAAGAAAATGCACATAAAATGACACAAAATATCACTCAAAAAATAGTTTATCAACTATATTGATCTTGTTACTTATTTTGGCTTATAGACTCATTGACCTATTTGAAAGCCTTATTATGAAACAAATCCTTTATAAAAGCCTTTTAGGTCAAGCCTAAACAATATGTTTACAACATATACACAAATTAGGCTCCAACCTCATAATTAAGGGTCAAGTCAAGCTATGGTCTTACAAAACTTAATCTATTAATCTAATTTGGCCTATACTCACCCCTTAGTTAGTTAACAATGTGTAAATTAGTACAAAGCATACTCATACAAAATTTCACAAAAATGAAGCCTTTCTCATATCTAAAAATTAATAATATTTTTTTTTCGAATATTGATTTAATTTGAGCTTAGCAAATTGATAATTGTTGTGTGTACTTGTTTTGCACTTCAAATTCACAACAATTATCTCAATAATTTACCATTTATTTCTTTGTTTGGTCCTATTTAGTTGGGATTTTGTTTCTTTTAGGAGTAAGTTTTCATTTACTTACTTTTAGGAAACTTATTAGTTTTTAATTGTGTTTTGTTGACTCTTAGTGCACTTGAAAGACGAGTTAAAGATTGGATTTTGAAGATTTTTCGCTCACAAGTTGAGCCAATTGCTTAACAAGGAAGATAATTTAGAGGAGGACATGTGGCACTTAATGGCTAAGCAAGAACTTTTGTTCACTTAGTAGAATTGTGTCTAAAGAAGTGACAACAGCTTTGCCAAGGCCGCTTAACGAGCATTTGCTCGCTAAGTGATAACTACTAATTATGAGTATATTTTGGGATTAAATTACACAAAAAAATTGTAATTTTTCTCTTCTAATTTTTCCTTTTTGAGCAAATAATTGTTAAATTAACATCATTTAAGTTTTTGTGTACAAAATATTAAAAGTGATAGAATTTATGAAGCTTAGTGAGTAAAATAAAGCTCAGAAATGTAGGTACAATTAAGGAAAGCAGGCTAATTGAGGAAAGAAAGATAATTAAGGAAAGCATGCTAATTGAGGAAAGCAAACTAATTGAGGAAAGAATAGTTAATTAAGGAAAGAAGACTAATTGAGGAAAGTAAAATAATTAAGGAAAACAGACTAATTAAGGAAAGAATGACTAATTAAAGAAATCAGACTAATTTAGAAGCCCACTAATCGGCACCTATAAAAGAAGAAGAGAGAAGAAGGAGAAAACACATAAAAATTCCAACAGAATACAATTCCTTATAGAAGGCAAAGGCTAGAAGAAGGAGAAGCAAGCAATGTGAGTCATTCCTTCCCTTCATTCCCTTTCTTATCTTTTCCCCCTTTACTAAATATTTCCCTCTTGCAATTGTAAAGTCTCAATGACAATGAGGCTAAATCCTTTTTGTTGGAAACTTGGCAGCCAACTACTCTTGATGTAATTTTTCTTCATGTCTATTTATAATATTACATTTGCATTATCCTTTCTTGTGTTTAATATTATTGTCTGTAACTTGATCACCCATTTGCATGGTAAGTTTTAGGGGTAGCGTTGGAAAACTTTATTTTCTAATAGAACTGGAAAAGGGTATCTAAATAAAGTCATCACTAGGGATAGGTTGATATTTGTTTAGCCTGTTATACATCTATGTTCTTAATACAATTTACTATTTTAACTCTACAAAGGAATTTGGGAGAGAAAATAAATAAATTAGGTTTTTTCGTGTGGGGAACCAAAGTTAGAGTATACTAGTAGATGCATGTGTAAATAGGAATAATTATAAATAGAGAAAAATCATTAACATTACATCAAAGAGTAGCTTTGGTAGGCTAAGTTCCCAACATTCTCATTTTCTGAATTTCCTTCTACAATATTATTGGATTTTCTCATTTTTTTCTGTCTTTAATTAATTAATTTAAATTCATGTTTAATTTTTTTTTCTTGTTTGATTTAATTTTCAGCAATTTAATTTACTATTTTCTACAACCTTTCCAAATCTTTTTCTTAATTAAATATTCATCTACATACCTAAGTACAAACAAAGTTCTTGTGGATTCGACACTTAGACTTCCATTTTAACTTTACTACTTGGGACGAATGAGTGCACTTGTCAATCCATCAACAAGTTTTTGGCGTGGTTGTCGGGGACTTTGTTCTTTGTACTTGGTATTTTGAATATTCTATTTGTAATTCTTATTTTTCCATAATTTTTCAATAAAATAAAATAAATAAAATGAAAATAAAAAAATCAAAAATTCAATTTCAAATTTTCTTTTTCACTCTTAATTTTAATCTTTATTTTTTTGTGATAACGTGCACAGTAGTGTTTTTCTTTCTTGTATGCGAGGAAACAATCTTGTTCCATTGGATCTAGAGATTGAAGCAATGTGTAGAAGAAACAACGCTACAAGAAGAAAGAGAGAACAACAAGGGAATCAAGAACCATCATCCTCTATATCATCTTCTTTTTTTCCACATCCTAACTTTGAAGAACACACCATGGCAGAAGACCAGCCACAGAGGATCACCTTGGAGGACTACTCTAGTACCCCTACACCTTAGTATTTCACAAGCATAACCCTACCCAAAGTTCAAACTGCCAACATCTCTTATCCACATTCTCTCATCCAATTGATTCAAGGCAATCTCTTTCATGGACTACCCAATGAAGATCCATATGCCCACCTTGCTACATGCATAGAGATTTGCAACACAGTGAAAATAGTTGGAGTTCCTAAAGATGCCATCCGCCTTAACTTATTTCCTTCTCCTTGGTTGGTGAAGCAAAAAGATAGATGCACTCGTTCAAAGGAAATAGCTTGCGGACATGGGAGGAGGAGGTGGAGAAATTTTTGAAGAAATATTTTCTAGAGTCCAAGACTACTGAGGGAAAGGTGGAGATATCTTCATTCCATCAATTTCCCGATGAATCACTGAGTGAAGCTCTTGACCGCTTCCATGGTTTACTCCGGTAGACTCCCACCCACGGGTTCAACAAGCCAGCTCAACTCAATACCTTCATTGATGGCTTGCGACCCCATTTGAAGCAATTACTTGATGTCTTCGCTGGTGGGAAGATCAAATTAAAGACACCTGATGAAGCTATGGAGTTGATTGAAAATATGGTAGCCAGTGACCATGTCATCCTTCGTGATTGAGCCTACCCACTTATAAAGAAGAGTCTAATCGAGCTCACATCACAAGACGCACTACTAGCCCAGAACAAGCTCCTAGCCAAGCAACTAGAGACCCTCACAGAGACGCTGAGCAAGCTTCCTTAACAATTGTAGGCAGTGCACCCTGCCTATTCTTTAGTCATGCATATTGGGAGATGCAACATATGTGGTAGGGCACATGAGTCAGGCATGTGCATGGTCCAAGACGATGTATCCAAAGAAGTCAACTATATGACTAATCAAGGGTTCTATTAAAGAGGACCTCCAGGACACAATTAGGGGGGAAGTTTCTCTCAAGGCCAAGGTTGGAGATCCCACCCCAAGAATAACTTCAACAGAGATCAAGGAGTTTCATCTAATCGGCCTCCCAATCAAGGGCCTGATTTATATGAGAAAACCACCAAGCTAGAAGACACTTTGAATCAGTTTATGCAGGTTTCTCTATCAAATCACAAGAGCACTGAGTCTGCCATCAGGAATCTAGAGGTACAAGTGGGCCAATTAGCTAAGCAATTGGTTGAAACGTCAATGAACAATTTTGGGGCCAACATGGAGAAGAATCCCAAGGACGAGTGCAAGGTAATTTTCACTAGGAGTTAGAGGAGGGAGAATGCAAAGAGAGAAAAGAGAGCTGAGGGAGTATTGGAGGATGTGAGTAATGAGGAAGGAGAGAATAATAAAAGAGAAAAGGGTGATGAAGAGAAAGAAGAAAGCATGGAGAAGGGTGAAAAGGTCTTACCTACTAAGACCAATAGTCGATTAGCAAGGGAGGCTAGAAAACAGATACCCTCAGTCCCAGTGAAGGACATCTCATATCCCTTGGTGCCATCAAAGAAAGATAAGGAGCGATATTTTGCTCGGTTTCTTGACATCTTTAATAAGCTGGAGATCATCATTCCTTTTAGAGAGGCCTTACAGCAGATGCCTTTGTATACCAAATTTCTGAACAACCACCTCCCGAAAAAAGGGAAATATATCAATAATGAAAGCATCATGGTGGAAGGAAGTTGCAGTGCTATGATCCAGAAGAACTCACCACAAAAATTCAATAACCCAGGAAGTGTAACCATCCTATTCTCTATTAAGGATGTGTCAGTGGGTAAAGCTCTCCTTGATTTGGGGGCAAGCATCAAGCTAATGCCCTTATCTATGTGCCGAAGAATTGGGAATCTGAAGATTGCTCCCACCAGAATGATGCTTCAGCTAGCAAACTGTTTGATCAACAAACCATATGGTGCAGTTGAAGACGTCCTTATCAAGGTTCGCCAATTCACTTTTCCGGTGGACTTTGTGATAATGGATATAGAAGATGATTTTGATATTCCTCTAATATTGGGCAGTCCATTCATGCTTATTGCAAAATGTGTTGTGGACATGGGGAATGGCAACTTAGAGATGAGTGTGGAGGACCAGAAAGACACTTTCAACTTGTTTGAGGCAATAAAGCATCCCAGTGATAGCAAGACCTGCTTTAAGATGGAGGAAATTAAGCAAGAAGCTGACCTTGTTGGGCAACACCTGAAGTCTATGTTTCTAGAAGAAGATGAAGTCAAGCCGGTTGTGAATCCAACAAACCCTTCCATTGTCCTCCCGGGGCCAAGGTGAGTCAAGGCCCGAACTACTCTAGATGCTTCACTAGCTCCACCTCTGGTAATCCCTCCTCCAACCACCTCTTCTACAGTCAGTAAGCCTTTTTCCTCCTCTTCCCAACAAGAGCATCTAGTCCAGATGATGCAGAGACTCCATCATGGCCATCACCTCGTCATCCAGAACCTACACCAGCTATCCATTCACCTTTCTATGGAGCCTCCACTAATAACGCCAGAGGCTTTTCTACAACAAGTTGCTTGGCCAGAAGTCCAGCCCTCTTCTGTAAAGGGGGGTGACACCTCTGGCGTGGGTAACAATGGAGCTGATGATGATTACATTGTGGGCATCATTGCTGCACAGAAAGCTTGGGATCCAAGGCCCACATAGGATTGAGGTCCATTTTGATCAAGATTTTTCTTTAATTCTCTTTATTTTTCTTTATTTATTTTGTTTTGGCTTCATTTTCTTTTATTCTCATTTTAAATTCTTGCATTTAGGATAATCTAATCTCAGTAGTTTAAATTCATTCAAGTAATAGTTTTAATTTAGTTTGATGCATGATAGAGAGGTAGATACTTATTGATTGGTTGCAACACATTTTGAGTGAACCGATTGCATGAGTGAGACTAACTGCTCACTAATGAGTATTTTGTGAATGGTTGATTCTTGTGATAGTAGGCGTCTGTGTAAGTGATGGAGTGTGAACTAACAGTACAAGAGTGAAAAGGTCAGTATTTCTAACAGAAAAACATTGAATGAGAACCTTCATACTTCAATGAAAATTGGTAAGTTGGGTGAACTTTCAACTGTAAGAGAACGACTGGTTTAATTTCCTAATTTTGCATGATTCTTGGATTGCTTGAAATGCATGTATGATGTGGAGATGATCAAGGCTTTGTTTGTCATTTTATTCAGCTACTTAGCCTAAAAGTCATCCTGTGAATGAATGCATCCCTTGCATCCTTTTTTAGCCTAATGTAAATTTTTTTTCATTGGAACCTAAGCCCAAAATGTGATATTTACTAACTACCCTTTCTTAGGTTGTAAGAGAGTACTGATGGATCAAGACAAATTTGTCCCAAATTTGGGGGAATGTTTTTGGGTGATTTTCTATTGCAAGAAAATAAATATACAACACAAGTTAAATTGAGTTACAAAATATGGTATTATTCCAGCCTAGTATGAATGTTTTTACATTCCAAAAAAATAGAAAAAAAATTTTTATTTTAAAGAATAAAAACTGGGGTAAACCACCATCAAAGAAAATAAAGTTGATGAAAAGAGTAGCAAAGCAATAAGGTTGGTGTTGTGAAAAATTCTGAGTTATGGTTTGTAAATAATTTGGGGGAATGATTGCTCTCCTAGATGCTAAGCTTTGAATCCTAGAAAAACCATGATTTCTTTGTTATCCCAACCACGTTACAAGCCTAATAAAGTCCTTAGTGATCCACATTGTGCATGTATGATAACATTGACTGGGATGATGTGCAATGTTGGGAATTTTACTATTCAGTTGTTATAATTCAAACACTTTTATTGAGACACTTGTAGGATTGAGAGAAACACTAGTCTTGCGAGGACTGAAGTTTGGTGATTATTCATTATGATCTGTCATTCTTGCTAACCATTTTATTTGAAGGGCATCTTGTTCTGCTCCTTTCATGAACTTATGACAACTGTGAACTTGAGAATTAGCCAATGAAGCTTTTTGGAATGTATGCAATTATCTCATGGACTGTGATTGGTAAACTCTGAACTTTTTCCTTTTGCTTGAGGACAAGCAAAGATTTAAATCTGGAGGAGTTTGACAACTGCTAATTATGAGTATATTTTCGGGTTAAATTATAGAGGAATTTATAATTTTTGTTTTCTAATTTTTCCTTTTTGAGCAAATAATTGTTAAATTAACATCATTTAAGTTTTTGTACAGAGAATATTAAAAGTGATGGATTTATGAAGCTTAATGAGTAAAATAAAACCCATAAATGTAGGAATAATTAAGGAAAACAAGCTAATTGAGGAAAGAATGGCTAATTAAGGAAAACAAGTTAATTGAGGAAAACAAGCTAATTGAGAAAAGAAGAGCTAATTAAGGAAATCAGACTAGTTCAGAAGTCCACTAATCTGCACCTATAAAAGAATAAGAAAGAATAAGAGAGAGACACATAGAAATTTCAACAGGATACAATTTCTTATAGAAGGCAAATACTAGAAGAAGGAGAAGCAAGCAATGAGAGTCATTTCTTCCCTTCATTCCCTTTCTTATCTTTTCCCTCTTTACTAAATATTTCCCTCTTGCAATTATAAAGTCTCTATGACAATGATAGGCTAAACCCCCTTTGTTGGGAACTTGGCAGCCAACTACTCTAGATGTAATTTCTCTTCCTAACTATTTATAATATTACATTTGCATTATCCTTTATTGTGTTTATTATTTTTGCTTGTGGCTTGATCACCCATTTGCATGGTAAGTTTTAGGGGTAGCGTTGGGAAATGTTATTTTCTAATAGAACTTGGAAATGGTATCTAAATAAAGTCATCACTAGGGATAAGTTGATATTTGTTTAGCCTGTTTTACATCTTTGTTCTTAATGCAATTTACTATTTTAGCTTTGCAAAGGGATTTGAGAGAGAAAATAGATAAATTAGGCTCTTTTGTGTGGGGAACTAAAGTTAGAGTATACTAGTAGATGCATGTGTAAATTGGAATAATTATAAATAGAGAAAAATCATTAACATTACATCAACGAGTAGCTCTGGTAGGCTAAGTTTCCAACATTCCCATCTTCTGAATTTCATTTTACAATATTATTGGATTTTCTCATGTTTTCTATCTTTAGTTAATTAATTTAAATTCATGTTTAATTCTTTTTCTTGTTTGATTTAATTTTCACCAATTTAATTTACTATTTTCTACAACCTTTCCAAATCTTTTTCTTAATTAAATATTTATCTACCTAAGTACAAACAAAGTCCATGTGGATTCAACACTCATACTTCCATTTTAACTTTACTACTTTGGACGAATTGATGTACTTGTCAATCCATCAACACTAAGTAAGGAACCTCTTTGTGAAGAAAATGAATTGAATTAAAGTGGAATCCACTTAGCGGGCTAGTGCTCTCTAAGCAAGAATGCCTTTATGCAAGAGAAAGAGAGAGAGAGAGAGATTCTACACATATTTAAGGCACCTCATCATTGGAAATAGAGAATCGACCAGGGTTGCATGTGTGGCAACTGGAGACTCAACGACTCATTCTCATCCATTTCCTTCGCTATTCTTATTCCAATTTTCATTTTCCCTTGTAATTTTTGGTAGCTTCTCATGACAATGAGAGGTTGATCTCTTTGTAATTGGGGATTTGGTGCACTAGCAACTCAAGTAACTATTTCTATATTATCTATTTAATTATTATTTCATATTAATGTTATTTCATTGTTCATTATGCTTTTTCTTGGCTTGATCATCTATTTACATTATATATATGTTTTATTGACATTGGAAAATGCTTTAAAACTAAGGTTTGGGAATAATGTCTAATGAATGTCTCATATGGGAATAAAGTGATATTTATTAGTCTCTTGGTAATCCTTGCTCTTAAACAAATCATTTAACTTGTTAAGGAATTACGAGAATAGTAAAATAATTTAGTTTCCCTCTCTTGAGGAATCAAGGTTAGAAAACTTAAAAGGATTGAGATAATACTAGGGTTCTCATTAAATGGACAAAAAACATAATTGTTATTAAGATGTTTGCTAAGTACCACCAAAAATCACAACTAGTTTGTTTTATTATTGTTCCCAAGTATTGTACACCAACTATTTGATATATTGTTTCTTTGAAATTTTCCTTGTTTTTAGTTGTTTAATTTAGAAGTGAACTTTAATTTTTTTGCAACTCTATTTGAAAAACAAATGTTACCTTTTCCTAGATATTGAATTTACAAAAATAGCCTAGTACAAACAAGTCCATGTGGAGACTATGTTTGTACTTACTTTGAAAATACTACATGATTGATACCCTTGCCAATAATGTAACGTCAATCATGAGCCAAGTTGTTGTTAATTTAAGGTTTAATGTCACTTTTGGTCCATTATGTTTCACATTTGTTTCGCTTTAATACGTTAAGTTTTAAAAGTTTCAATATGGTCCTTTATGTTTTTGAAATATATCGTTTTGGTTTTTTTACAATTTTCTATTAATGTTAATGTTCTATTAACTTTAAACTTTTAAAATGATTTAATGTTACTTTTGATTCATCATATTTTGTAATTTTTTCGCTTTGGTACATTATGTTAAAAGTTTCATTATGATCCTTTATGTTTTCGAAATGTATTGTTTTTTTATTTTCAATTTTTCGTTAAAATTTTTAGTGTCGTCATTATTTTAAATTTTAAAATAATTAAGTTAACATAGTGACGGCTAAAAATCATCACTTTCTTTTTTATCTAAAAAATTAAAATATTAAATAAATTAAGAAAAAAATGGATTTGAAACCACAAACAAACAAACAACATTTGAAGAAATGTAACTACTAATCATATTTGAGGAAATGTATTATTTGAAATTTATTTCCTACTTTTTAGTATTTTCCTAAATATAGATATTTTTATTGGATTAGATTATTATGAGTATGACACATGATATACACTATTGGGCCTAGGATTATAAACAAGTCAAATTAATCTAAAAACTTGAAAATTAACTTTCATTTGTGAAACAAGACGTCATTCAAATAAACATAGTGATCCTAGGTTGAGAAGAACTTGAAGGGGTTCATAATGTTGTTGTTTGTATAAGAGTCTGGTCTAGATAGTGAAATTCCCATTGGTGTTAGTGAAAGATTGGATGTAGCCTTGGTTATAGGATGAACTAGTATAAAACTTGTTTGTCTAATATTTTCTTTTAGCATTTCTTTAAAGCAAAGTGATTTTCTTATCTTAGTAATTTTTAGATAGAACATTTGTCTTCAAAACCAAATCAACATTTTATAAAGAAAAAATAAAGGTTATTTTCACAACAATTTTTTTTCTAATGCAAGTTTGTGGTTTTTAGTTTTCAAATGCAATTTTCAAAACAAAACATGTTTGGCAAAAATGAAGCTAAAATGATTTTTAAATCATTTTTGAAACACTTTTACACTCATTTTCAAAACTAAGAAAAAAGGTTTTGTGAATTTGGTTTCTAGTTCAAAACATATATTTCCACAT